>NC_025998.2:70980734-71280734 GCF_000442705.2 Elaeis guineensis
GTTGATCTAATCGAAACTAATTAAACCAGTTGGTGTCTAAGGTAAACCAGACCGGTGGTTTTTAATTGGGAGCCCGCTTACCTGGCCATTTCTGATGGTGTCTAAGGCAAGCTTTGGCAGACCCTCCCACTGATCGAACTTACCTGGCCTCTTGGTGAAATTATGTTTGATCGGATCACTTGACTATTCGAGCTGACCATGTCAGCTAGGTAATCAGTGTGACTGATTTAGGTGCTCCTAGACCAGCCCTGGTCTCCCTTAAGCTGACTTGGTGAAGCTAGTGGGAGGATCATGATAAGCTGGTTCATCTGACCTCATCCTCTATATTATTTAAATCTCTAAATTATTAGGTCCTTAAAATGATAAAGTTATGGAGATAACTGAGTCATAGCCTCCCATTAAGGTGTTTGATAATGAGTCCATGAACTCAATAATCATTGCAGACCCAAAGGCCTGGTGCTTGTTGACTAATGGAATTATCACTCATCATATGACGACTTGGAAGTATCTCTCTAATGGTGGTTAGGTGAGCCAACCAAAGTTGGGCTTAATCATTCGTTGGTTAGATACACCAAGTATGATCATGTTAATGGTTGGACCTAACTGGATCCTTACAGTGGAGGTCAAAGCCTACTAATTAGGTTTCTGGGGCAAAATTAAAATTACTAGAAATTATTTAGAGAAATAATTGGTTATGAACCTATCCTTAGATGTACATGGGTTGGCCAACCAAAGTTGGGCTTGTGTGCAGTCTAAGTGGATTCTAGTACCCGCTAAGGAATTAGGGTAATTCCTCGAATTGAAGGTAGAGGCTACCAATTCGAATAAAATAGTGGGAGAAACCTTTTGATTAAAGTCCAAATCTTTAGGTTTAATGAATCAATTACTAATTAGGTTATGGTTCTCCTTTGTGCAAATATGGCCACTTCCCTATCGCTCTGATCATTGTTGGACAATGATAAGTTGGTGGGACCCAACTTCGGTAGCTGGTACCGAAAGTTGAAGATAGTCCTGGAGCATGAACGGATCCTATATGTGATAATGGATCCTGCACCTGAGGAGCCAGCTGTCAATGCACGTGGAACAGTTAGAGACACTTACCAGAAGTGGCTCAGTGATCGGACCACGGTGCGCTGTATCATGCTGGCTGCTATCATGAGCGACGAGTTCAGTCGCAGATTCGAGACGGCTCAGCCAAAGGACATGCTTCAAGTGTTGGAGGATACCTTTGGCACACCCGATGACGTAGAGAGGCACAAGACTAGTTGTGCCATCTTCAACGCCAAAATACGGGATGGAGTCTCTATCACTGATCATGTATTGTACATGATCGAGCTGATGGAACGATTGAGCAAGCTCGGCTTTCCCTTGCATGAGCAGCTTGGGAAAGATGCAATACTGAACTCGCTGCCCAAGTCTTGTCTCCCATTCCTCACTCATTATAGAATGACAAAGCCTGAAGTAAACTACCATGGGTTAATGGGGTTGCTTCAGAACTTTGAGAAGGATCACCAACTCCTCAAGGAGTCGGTGAACTCAGTGAACTCAGTGGGAGGTTCATCTTCTGGTTCTCGACCCTTTGAGAAAGGAAAGAAGAACAAGAAGAAGAAAGTCAAGAAGGTGCAAGTTCAGGCTGGGACATCTGTGCAGAGCCAGACCAAAAAGATCAAGCCTGATAAGAGTCTATTCTACTGGCAAGCACCCTAGATTAGATAGTGTGTCAAATATCTACTTATGGCATTGGAGGCTAGGTCATATAAATAAGAACAGAATAAACAGGTTGACTCAAGAGGGAATCTTCAAAGTCAGTGATTGTGAATCACTTCCAACCTGTGAGTTCTGTCTTCTTGGTAAAATGACCAAGTCACCTTTTACTGGAAAAGGTGAGAGAGCTACTGAGCTCTTGGCCTAGTACATACTGATGTATGTGGGCCCATGAGCACCAGTGCTAGAGGTGGATATTTCTACTTCATAGCTTTCACGGATGACCTATACCTATATGGATATGTCTATCTGATGAAACATAAGTCGGATTCATTTGAAATGTTCAAACGATTCTGAAGTGAAGTAGAAAAATAAACTGGGAAGAGTATTAAAACTCTTCGATCTGATCGAGGAAGAGAATACCTTTCTAGTGAGTTTCTCACATATCTAGGAGAGAATGGGATTCTCTCTCAATGGACTCCTCCAGGAACACCACAGAATAATGGTGTGTTTGAAAGGAGGAATCGGATTTTGTTAGACATGGTCCGATCCATGATGGGTTTTTTGCTAGCTTGCTGATATCCTTCTGGGGATATGCACTCGAATCGGCCTGTTATCTGTTAAATAGGATTTCAAGTAAGTCTGTAATTAAGACTCCATATGAGATATGGATAGGGCGTAAGCCAGTACTTTCACACCTTAGGGTCTGGGGGTGCCCGGCCTTTGTCAAACGATTAGTCACAGACAAACTTGGACCTAGGTCTGACAAATGCTCATTCATAGGGTACCCCAAAGAGATAAAAGGATATTTTTTCTACCATGCTGATGAACAAAAGGTGTTCGTCAGCCTTAAGGCAATCTTTTTAGAAAAGGAGTTCCTTGGTGAAGGAACCGTTGTCTCTAAGGTTGAACTTGATGAAGTTCAACAGGTAGAAGGACCGACACCAATAGCTGAACCTGAGTCGGATATGATTAGATCAGATCCGGAGCCCAATATACCTGTACCATTAAGGCGATCCGGTAGAGTACCGCGTCAGCCGGACAGATACTACGATTTCTTGGTCCGAGACGGTGATCCCATCGAACTTGATGAGAATAATGAGGATCCGATCACCTATATGGATGCTATGCAGAGACCTGATTTCGAGAAATGGCTTGAAGCCATGAAATCTGAAATGGAGTCCATGAAGGTCAACGATGTATGGACATTGGTTGACCCACCTGAAGGGGTTAAACCCATTGGGTGTAAATGGGTCTTCAAAAGGAAGAGGGGTGTAGACGGAAAGGTGGAGACCTATAAAGCCCGTCTGGTTGCCAAGGGGTATCGTCAACGTTATGGTATTGACTATGACGAGACATTTTCCCCTGTGGCAATGCTCAAATCTATTCGGATAATACTTACAATAGCTGTCCATCTGGATTATGAGATCTGGCAGATGGATGTAAAGACAGCTTTCCTGAATGGAGAGCTGACTGAAGAGATGTATATGATACAACCTGAAGGGTTTACATCCACAGATGAGTCCAAGGTGTGCAAGCTTCAGAGATCCATTTATGGATTGAAGCAAGCTTCTCGGAGTTGGAACATGCGTTTTGATAAGGTGATCAAAACGTATGGCTTCATTAAGAATGGAGAAGAGCCCTGCATCTATAAATGGGAAAATGGTCCAGTTGTGGTATTCCTTGTCTTGTACGTGGATGACATTCTCTTAATCGGGAATGACATCCCCGTACTATAGGGAATAAAAGTTTGGTTGTCATCACAGTTCTCCATGAAGGACTTGGGTGAAGCATCCTACATCCTAGGGATGAAGATCTATTGGGATAGATCTAAAAGGATGCTTGGGTTATCCCAGTCCATGTACATAGACACTGTGCTGAAGAGGTTCAGCATGAAAAATTCCAAGAAGGGCTATCTACCGATAGGCCATGGAATTTTTCTCTCTAAGAAGGATTGTCCGACAACTCCTGAAGAGAGAGAGCGTATGAGTAGAGTCCCATATACTTCAGCTGTGAGATCTATCATGTATGCCATGATATGTACAAGACCAGATGTGGCATACTCACTAGGTGTAGTGAGTAGATACCAATCTGATCCTGGAGAAGATCACTGGAAAGTGGTTAAAGCCATCCTTAAGTATTTGAGAAATACTAAGGACCAATGGTTGGTTTATGGCGAGTCAGATCTGAAACTTGTGGGGTTCACAGACTCCAGCTTCCAATCTGACCATGATGACAGCAGGAGCGTGTCGGGTTATATCTTTACTCTGAATGGTGGAGCCATCTGCTGGAAGAGTTCCAAGCAGCATACTGTGGCAGACTCTGTTTGTGAAGCGGAGTACATCGCAGCATCAGATGCCGCGAAGGAAGCTGTGTGGCTGAGGAAATTCATCAATGAGCTCGGAGTAGCACCCTCCCTTAATGGTCCAGTCCTGCTCTACTGCGACAGTACTGGTGCCATAGCTCAGGTGAAGGAACCCAAAGCACATCAGCGGATGAAGTACATCTTGCGCTGCTTCCACCTAGTCCGAGAGATCGTGGATCAAGGTGACGTTGACCTTCAGAAGATCGATTGAAAGGAGAACCTAGCTGACCCCTTTACTAAAGCCCTGGCAATAAAGGAGTTCGACAACCACAAGTCAAAGATGGGTATTAGATACTGTGCCGAGTGGCTTTAGGACAAGTGGGAGTTGTTGGGAAATGTGTCCCAAAAAGCCAATCGTCAAGTTGTTGACGGTTGAGCGACCAAGTATTGTAATTGATTTGTTAATAAATAAAATATATTTGGCATTTTCATCATAAGCTTTCATCTTCTAATGAACTCCGTTGTTATGATGAAGTCCTTAGGACTATTTAAGTTCGATAAAGAGAGGATTTATCGATTAGTCCTTAAAACTGTTCACGACCAAATGATAGGCTGTTAATAAGGACGACAGCTTCTATCAAGCATAGGTCACTGTAGGCCATATGGGTTGGTTGTCCTCTTAACCAAGGAGTGTGGAGACACTGGTATGGCATACAGGTGAGATGTAAGGGTACATCATCATTGAACGTGACCAACTCCAGAGCATTCTGCTGTCGAGAATGTCTCTGATGGGATATAGGTATAAATGTCCCTTAGACTTGAGATCGCCTCATTGACTTGCAAGCAATTCACTGTGCTTTGGTACTGGACTAACTGAATTTCTAATTCAGGGATGGAAGGCTTCTGGGCACAGTCAAGTACTTGCGAAGTCAGAGTGTGATCGAGATGGGATTGACCACTCCAAGAGTTGGAGAAGAATGAGTCGTTGTATTTCAATTTAGCAAAACCTTGGCCAGGGTAATCCATCAGATGGATTTGATATTTTGAAATACAATGTGGACAACCTGATCAGAGTTGACAGTTGAGCTCTGGGGTGTCCTATGATCATTTTGGTCAAGGGGATGAATTATATGAAAACTATATCCGCATGGGTTCTAAGGATGTTGTTCTACACATTCGACCTATCCGGACGTCGGGTACCATTGCTAGATGGTCACTTCGATTGGTATAGGAATTTGTTTCTATGCTACCGGCTTAGGTTCGGACCTATGAGGTCACACACATTAGAGTTCATGATCCGATCGGATGGTTGATCAATGATTAAGAATCATTATAGGGTTAAATAATCAATACGATTGACATTTAACCCAGTGCAAGTGTTGCAGGAGGATCGATTAGCAATTTGATTGCTAATTGGCTTAATTTGATTAAGCCAATGGGCTGAGATTAAGTCTAATTAAATATGATTTAATTAGATTTGGTTTGGGCTTGATTGGATCAAGTCCAATTGGTTTATTGGATAAGCCAAGTGCAAGAAAAAAACTAGTCCTAGTTCAACTAGGACTTGGGTCAATCTAATTTCTAATTTGATTAGAAAATTAAATCAGATTTAAATCTAATTTAATCTGATTAAATTAGGTTCTTAATTAGGTTAAGACCTATTTTAATTGGGTTGATCTAATTTTGATTTGATTTGGTTTGGGAAACCAAATTAAAACAAGTTATGAGACAGAATCCTAGTAGGACTAGGATTCCACCTTGCGCCACATAAACCTTCTCCACGCCCTCTCTCTTATTCAACGCCAATCTCTACTTATTTTGTGTGACAAAAGTCCTCTCCCAGATCTCTCCCACGTTCACAAAAGGTCTCCTCTCTTCTTTCTTACATGGAAGGTGATTTGGATCAAATCTAAAAAGAATAAGTTTGGATTTCGAATTCTATGAGATAGAGTTTTAGAAATCCAAAACTCTTTCAATTTTGCACCGAATTTATCCAAATTTTTTTTGGAATTTTCATGGCTTTTAGGGTTTACATTGTACACCCTTTTCTGGTGATCCATGCACGAAAATATGGAGGAGGTGCTCAAGAGTTGGGCGTCCCTTAACTTGCCATGTTTGGATAAGCCTTGACTAGGTGTTTGACCTAGACAAGGACTCTATCATATCTCTCTATATAAGATGAGTTTCTTTGTGAAATTTTAGGAGGAGATAGATATTTGAGAGACCTTTCTGTCATCAAAAAATAAGAGAGAAATACCTTTGGGTCGTGGAGATATAAAAGATGCAAGTTAGGGCATTTAGAGAGAAAAACGTGAAGAAGAAGAGGGTCTTCTTCTAGGGTTTTTATTTTCATATCTTTCCTCCTTCCATCTTGAGTTTCCTGAGAGTGTCTCAGATCTGAAACTCCTCCTTCTACTTTTCATCTTTGAAAGAGTCCAAATCAAGAAGAAGGAGGCACCTGATCAACCATCAAAGAAGGATCAGCGCAGTACTAGCATACTGTGCTGATTTCCTGAAGTAGGACTTCTGATCGAGATTCGTGGGCTCGTGTGGATGACTCCTAGAGACCGGACGCATGTGCAGCTTGCAACATCATCCTTAAGCCCGGATCAGTGAGGTTAGAGCATCTAACTTGCAAGGTAATAGATCTGATCTATTATTTAATACATACATTAGATGTAGCTAGTATAGAAACATGTTGACATGATCAACATGTAGTTCATACTATATTTATATATATTTTAATTTTTGATTTAATGCTATGTAATAATCATGTAATAGGATCTTAGATCTAGGGATTTTCTGATCTTAGAAAATAAATTTTGATTTATTTTAGTCTTCCGCTGTATGATCTTGAAAAAGTTTCAAGATCTAACCCTGAAACCCTAGATCTGGTTCCTACATTATCAAGATATGGATATGTGTATCTCATGAAACATAAATCTGATGCATTTGATAAGTTTAAGGAATATCAAAAGATGGTTGAAAAATAAACTAAAAAAAGTATTAAAATCTTTCAATCTGATCGAGGTGGCGAATATTTATCTAGTGAATTTTTTGATCATCTTAAAGGATAAAAAATTTTCTCTGAATGGACACCTCCTTATACATCACAGTTAAATGGTGTAGCAGAAAGGAGGAATCATACTCTTATAAAAATGGTATGGTCTATAATGTGCTATACTGATCTTCCAATATCTTTCTAGGAATATGTCCTGAAAACTGTCGCATATATTCTTAATAGACTGCCTTCAAAATCAATACCTAGCACTCCATATGAATTATGAAATGGAAGGAAGCCCAATCTTAAACATCTCAAAATATGGGGTTATCCTACTTATGTTAAAAATACTTTTGGACATAAGCTAAGTGCAAGGTCGGACAAGTATTTATTTGTAGGATATCCTAAGAAAATTAGAGAATATTATTTCTACCACCCTACTAAACAAAAGGTAATTGTCAGTAGACATGTCATATTCTTGAAAAAGAAATTCATCCAAGAAAGAGGCAATGGGAAGAATATTGAACTCAAAGAAGTTCAAGACCTATAAAGTATTCCAAAATTACCAATGGAAGTTTTTCAACCAGAAGTATGTAGTAACGAGGTACATCCGAAATATACACCTCCTTTTCAAAAGTCAGATAGAGTGCATTATGCACCCTCAAGATATGGTTTCATCATAGAAAATGATAATGAGACAAGTATCATTCAGGATGATGATCTATTGACTTATTCGAAAGCCATCATGGGTAAGGACTCTGACAAGTGGATGGATGCTATGAAATCTGAAATAGACTCAACGTATTCCAACCAAGTGTGAACACTGATTGATGCACCTAAAGGTGTAACCCCAATCGGATGCAAATGGATCTTTAAAAAGAAGATCAAAACAGATGGTCAAATTGAAACCTACAAAGCTACGTTAGTGGCAGAAGATTTCAGACAAAAGTAAGGGATTGATTATGATGAAACTTTTTCACCAGTGGCTATGCAGAAGTCTATACGGATTTTACTTGTTATAGCTTCATAATATGATTATGAAATCTAATAGATGGATGTCAAGATCGCCTTCCTTAATGGTAATCTTGAGAAAGAGGTCTATATGACTCAACCAGAAGGTTTTGTCTCCAGTAGGAGGCCAAACCAGGTATGCAAGCTTGAAAGATTCATTTATGGATTAAAGCAGGTATCAAAGAGTTGGAATATCTGATTTAATATGACAGTCAAAGAGTTTGGCTTCATAAAAAATATGGATGAATCATGTGTATATAAGAAGGCTAGTGGAAGTGCCTTAGTCTTCTTAGTATTGTATGTCGATGACATACTACTAATTGGGAATGATATCCCAATGCTCCAATCAGTCAAAATTTGGCTATCTAACAAGTTTTCTATGAAAGATTTGGGTGAGGCATCCTATATTTTGGATATAAAGATCTATAGAGATAGGTCTAAAAAGATGCTAGGCTTATCCCAATCTAAGTACATTGACTTAGTGTTGAAGAGATTCAACATGGAGAGAAGTAGAAGATGTTACTTGCCCATAAGTCAAGACATATATTTTTCTAAGAAAATGTGTCCAAAGACACCAAAAGAAAGAGAAAGAATGAATTCCATCCCTTATGCTTCAGCAGTAGGATCTATTATGTATGTCATGCTATGTACCAGGCCTGATGTAGCTTATGCATTAGGCATAGTCAGCAGGTATCAAGCTGATCCAGGAGAAGATCATTGGAAAGCTGTGAAAAATATTCTTAAGTATTTGAGAAAAACTAAAGATATTTTTCTAATATATGAAGGATTAGAATTAAAGCTAGAAGAATATACAGATTCTAGTTTTCAATCTGATTCAGATGATAGCAAGTCCATTTCAGGGTATGTGTTTATCCTAAATGGAGGAGCAGTGAGTTGGAAGAGTTTGAAGTAGCAAATAGTAGCTGACTCAACTACTGAAATAGAGTACATTGTTACTAGTGAAGCCACTAAGAAAGCTGTCTGGATGAAGAAATTCATCATGGAGTTAGGAGTTGTTCCTGTGATTAAAGGACCAGTGCCCCTTTATTGTGATAACACTGGTGCTATTATTCAAGCTAAAGAATTAAGATCTCATCATAGATCAAAGCACATCCTCAGATGCTTCCACCCAGTTCAAGAGATTATCAAAAGACAAGATGTTATACTAGAATGAGTAGAAACCAAAAATAATATAGCAGACCCATTCACTAAGACATTACCACATTAATTGTTTGATCATCATCTTGGTTGTATGTGATTCAAATACAAAGGCGATTGACTTTAGTGCAAGTGGGAGATTGAAAGAATAAGTACTCTACAAACCAATCACAAGGGTAATATGATGGGACTTATTCATATATTCTTCCAATTCATGTAAAGACATTTGTTTTGATATAAATAAAAGTGAGATATTTTTGATTCACCATTTCAGTTGCATCTTTTCATATTAAGAATTATGATGAACTCCAAAGATTAGTGTTGGGTATAAAATTCCCCCCAGCCGAAGTTCGTGACAGGAGTGACCCTCCGGGGATCCAACCGACTTTCAACCTCCGATGACGTCTCTACAAACCTCCCAGGCGGTCGAGCCTCCGCAACACTCCCAAGTTTTACTGACGGATAAGCTCCCACCAGCGTCGATCAGATTCTTCACGACGGATGGACTCCACCCAAATTTCCACGATGATCGACCATCTTCTAGACTACGCCCGGACTCCTACGGGAGCCGGACCTCATCCTCAACTCCGGCTGCAGGAAGACTTCGTCCAGACTCCTACGAGAGCCAGACCTCATCCCCGACTCCGGTTGCAGGCAGACCTCGTCCGGACTCCTACGGGAGCCGGTCTCTGCCCACGACTTCAATTACAGGTAGACTTCGTCCGGACTCCTACGGGAGCCAGACTTCGCCCCCAACTCCCATTGCAGGTAGACTACGCCCAGACTCCTACGGGAGCCGGACCTCATCCGGACTCCTATGGGAGCCGGACCTCATCCCCGACTCTGACTGTAGGTAGACATCATCCGGACTCCTACGGGAGCCCACGACTTCAATCACAGGTAGACTTCGTCCGGACTCCTACGGGAGCTGGACTCTACCCACGACTTCAATTACAGGTAGACTTCGTCCGGACTCCTACGGGAGCCGGACTTCGCCCCCAACTCCTATTACGGGTAGACAACGCCCGAACTCCTACGGGAGCCAGATCTCATCCCCAACTCCAGCTGCAGGAAGGCCTCGTCCGGACTCCTACGGGAGTTGGACCTCGTCCCCGACTCTGACTGCAGGCAGACCTCGTCCGGACTCCTACGGGAGCCAGACTCCGCCCACGACTTCAATTATAGGTAGACTTCATCCGGACTCCTACGGGAGCTGGACTTCGCCCCCAACTCTTATTGAAGGTAGACTACGCCCGGACTCCTACAGGAGTCGGACCTCATCCCCAACTCTGGCTGCAAGAAGTCCTCGTCCGGACTCCTATGGGAGTCAGACCTCATCCCCGACTCCGGCTGCAGGCAGACCTCGTCCGGACTCCTACGGGAGCCAGACTCTGCCCACGACTTCAATTACAAGTAGACTTCGTCCGGACTCCTACGGGAGCCGGACTTCGCCCCCAACTCCTATTACAGGTAGACTACGCCCGGACTCCTACGGAAGCCGGACCTCGTCCCCAACTCCAGCTGCAGGAAGGCCTCGTTCGGACTCCTACGGGAGCCGGACCTCATTCCCAACTCCGACTGCAGGCAGACCTCGTCCAGACTCCTACGGGAGCCAAACTCTGCCCACAACTTCAATCACAGGTAGACTTCGTTCGGACTCCTACGGGAGCCAGACTCCGCCCATGACTTCAATCACAGGTAGGCTTCGTCCAGACTCCTACGGGAGCTGGACTTCACCCCCCGACTTCAATTGCAAGTAGACTTCATCCAGACTCCTACGGGAGACAGACTTCATCCCTGACTTCGACTGTAGGAAGACTTCGTTCAGACTCCTACGGGAGTCGGACTTCGAGCTCCTGTTGCAAGTGACCCACTCTGAGTTACCGCTGCAAACGAACTACTTCAAGTTCCTACCACGAGCGGCCTTGTCCGAGACTCCTTGACAAATGATCCCCGTCCGGGCTTCTACGGAGATCGGACTCCAACCAAATTTCGATCGATGAGCCTGGACCCCCTGGCAGGCCACAGTAACGGCCACGACTCTGCTCCACTTCCTACGATGGATTCTGTACGGCTTCATCACTCCCTGGCAGGCCGCAGTAATGGTCACGACTCTGCTCCACTTCCTGCGATGGATTCCGCATGGCTCCATCACTCTCTGGCAGGCCGCAGTAACGGCCACGACTCTGCTCCACTTCCTGTGATGGACTCCACGCGGCTCCATCACTCCCTGGCAGACCACAATAATGGCCACGATCCTGCTCCACTTCCTGCGATGGATACCGTGCGGATCCTCCATCCTCTGGCAAGTCGCGACAACAGACGCTGCTCCACTCCCCGCAACAGACTCCACGTGGCATGTCCCAGTGATAGCCACGATTTTACTCCACTACTCTTTGCAACAAACTCCTCCTGATCCCGGGCAGCCCACTGCCAGACGGTTACAAACATCGCTATCAGTCTGTTGCCCCCTCCACCTATGAAATGGGGACCCCAGATACATTATTCTTTAAGCTCTCATTTTCTTACCTAAAAACTCTGCTAAAATTTCTGTTTGAGCACTCTATTCTTGTTGAGGCAGAGAACTGACTTGAGCGTCGGAGGGTCTTGCTGGAGCAACCCCACCTCCAGTTTAGACTTCTTTTGCAGGTCCCGGCGGCGACCGCAACTCCCTCGACTCCAGCTTCTCTGATGCAAGCAAATTTTTGCACCAACAATTAGGATAATGATTTTAGAGGACATAAATGGGTCATGCCTATAAGATCTAAAATTTTAAAATCTTAATTTTAAATATTTTTATTCATAAGAACATTGAGTCAGAGATCAATATTCAAAAAAACTGACACATCCTTTGTATACTCGATAGAGAGTGTGGCTGATCTCATAAGCCACTTATGTAGAGATACTAATACAAGAGTGGAGGTGCTCATTAAGGAATGAGTTCACTAAATTGATCCACTGACAAAGAATATCTTATGGAGTCTTACATACATGTCAAAAGATAATTCTCTAAGTGAAAGTTATGCAAATAGTCCTTAGACCTGAGATCACCATGGAATCTTGTACATATCAACTCATATTTTGGTTCACACTCAAACATGATATTAAAGCATATATGGAGTATTCTGAATATGGAGGAGTGTGTATGAATGTTGTGAGTTGGTCAACAAAAAATTGATCACTCTTAGTAAGAAGAGATGACATCCTATGTATTCTTTTCTCTTGATAAACTCAGAAAGACTTTGGCCAAAGCAAATGAAGGTTAGATAGAGATTCTAATGCTTCACTAGAGTTATCATTGACTGATAAAGAATCAATAAGAATATATGTTGAGTTTGATATGATTCCGTACTCATAAATAAATTCAGGATGCAGGATGATCAAAGGACTGGATTACATGGTAACTTACCACTGAAGGGCATATTTAATTTTTTCATCAAATTTTATATCTTCTAGATAGTTATAATATATTGCTATACATTAATCTTGACTTGTGATTTTGATCAAATTAAAGATTTAATTCAATCTCCAATTAGATAGGGTTCTAATTGCTAAATTCAGGTTAGCTTGTTTCAGACCTAAATCAATTGGAAAGGTTCTAATTAAATTTGGTCAACTTGCATCTGGACCTACTACTAGCTAGATAAGGAATCCAATGGGTCACATACAAAAGAGACTAATCAAGGATCTAATTAGATTAGATTAAGTTTGCAGAATTAACATGCTAGCACATGTTGCAAACACTAGCTCCTAGAATCAAATCAGTTTCGATTTCAATTTTAATTTGGACATAATTGAGTTAATTAAGCTCATGATTTATTTAGATCTAATTTAGGTTAGCCAAATGTTGGCACCTAATTGAATTCTTCTTATTTGGTTTGGCCTAATTGGGTTGGGTTAGCTTTGACTTGGTGTTATGGATAGATATGAACTAAAGAGTCCATGTGGTTTTGAACTCATAACCAAACATCTGCGCCACCTCTTTATCTGAATTTTTTTCATGCCTAAAGAGTAAGATGGCACCTCCAATATAGGCCATTGGATGGCATATGGTGCTGATCTATGGTGGAGAAGGAGGGTGCTAAAAAATATTGCTATGCGACTCTTTGGAAACATCGATAAAAGCCTGCGAAGACTCCTTCTACTTTAAGTCTCTTAGGTGCCACTTGTATTTGATAATCTTTTTATTTTTAAATATTTAAGAAAGGAGTTTCCACATGTAAAAATCTGAAAATAATCTGATCAATGAATAGATGCTTATCACATCTTTTATTGGGTGCGCATGAGAGAAGAATAAAACATCGTATCTGATAAGAGAGTTTCACCTGCAGAAGGACTCTTATCAGATAGGACTTTTTCTTGATTTAAAATGTGGAAAGACCTCTAAAAATCCATTTGGGGCATGTGGATTGGATGGCACCCATTGATATGTATCTCCATGCTAATTATATATAGCGTGGAGTCTTCGATATTTTGGCATTCAGAAGTCGTCTCTTCTTTCTTTCATTCATCTTTAGATTGTCCAATTTCTTTCTTCCTTCCCTTATTAGGACAAGTCCAAATATAGTAAGGGCAAGTCCAATTGAGGACAAGAGCTTAAAAAAATAGTAAAGGAAGATAAAAAGCTAAAAAAGGTAGAGAAAGACAAGCCAAGGGAGGAGGGTGTTCAGAAAAACACAAGAGGAGTGTTGTGCTGCCCAAATTAGTGAAGAAAAGTCTTGAAGGAGCTTGTATCTTGATCCAGTTTCTGTGTGGATCACCATTGGAGGGCGAATACTTGGGTACTTAGTAGAAGCTCTACCAAAATTTTTTGGATTTAGCGATACAGGTATTCTTCTATATCTTCCATCGTGTCATGCATATTTAGGTAGATGATTGTTAATCACCAAAGAGGTCTTGAGTTAGGGTTTGATAATTATAATTTTATTATGCAAAGTTATAAAATTTATACTTCCACTGTGCTATCATTACCCAATAACTAAACTTGACTTTGAGCCTCTTTGACCTAATCCTAACCAACCATTGATTAGATTCAATCAACTGCTCAAAAGCGATAACGGGTTCTAGCCTGATCTAATCAATTTGATCCTAATTGTAGTTTGATCATTAGATCTAATTTATTCATCCCATATCCATATAGAATAATATAATTTTTAGATCCAAAAATAATTTTTTTTAGATTATGTTTCATTGCATGCATTAGTGGCTATGATCTTGAAACAGTTTTAGATCTAAACCTAATATCATATATCATATATATGTAATTTTAGATCTAAATTAAAATATGTATCACTTATATATTAAATTTTAGATCTAAAACTAAAAATACATATATCAAATATATATAAAATTAGATCTAAAATAATGATTAAAATATTTTAAAAATATTTTTCAAGAAAATGGTTCGCATCAAACTAGGACCACCTTTTCGATATACAGGGTAAACCCTATACTAGGACAACCTTATACCAGTTTGATATGAACATTTAATCATTTTAATTTCAGATCTAAAATTAAAAATACATAAAATAAGATATATCATATATGTTAATTTACAGATCTACAAGATTGATTAAATTATTTTGAAAGCAGTTCTCAAAACTGATCAATTTTGTGCTAGGACAACTTTTTCAATATAAGGGATAAACCTCACACTAGGACAATCTTATACCAGCAAAAGATCAATTTTAAATCAATAAAACTTTTAGATCTAAGATAAAAGTTAGATTATATATGTCTTTAAAAATTAGTGGCTCTAATACCACTGTTAGAAAATCGGGTAGGATGCATACATACATTTCAAAAATCTTTTCAAGAGCAGTAGAAAATCAATCAGGTTAAACCCTTTAACCCCACATGCATTAGATCTCATCTAATCCTATTCTAGCTCAAAAATAAAAATATGTATATAATCTAAAAATTAAAATAAGGATGAGATCAAATCTCAATACTTTTGCATGGATAGAAATTCACCACTACCGATGATCTCAGATTCGAAGGTCCTTAAGCCGCACATGTGTCCGACCTGAAGGAAAAACTACCTTTTTTCTGTGTAGGATCTTCCAGATTTCATCAAATCTGGGGTGGAATAAATTTTAAATTTTTATCCTATGCTATTTCAGATCTAATGTCTATTAGATCTAATTTTATTATTTGATATTTTAATTTCAAAATTAAATCTAAAAGTATGAGAAACATAGACATACCTCAAGGGTAATCTAATTACCCTGTAGATGATCGCAGCACTGCCTGCGATTCTGATGTAGCCACACAAGCGCCTGGCCTCTACCAGTATCCACTTAGGTAGGATTTAGAACATCTTCTCCTCATGATTCTATGCTCCAAAAATTAGTTCTAAATCTGATTAGGAAGATCTTCAAAAGTCTTCCTGAAGTTGGAGCAGCAGCCTGTCGAAGAAGTCCTGCAACCTTTTGTTCCAGGCGTCACCACGCCTTGCACCTATGCCAGATGAATGTACAACTTCTTGGACGTGAAGAGGGAAGAAAGGAGAGCAGGGAAGACATGGAGAAGAGAGGAGGGGGTGTCAGCCAATGGATTTTTTTGCACAAAACAAGTTCTGCCCCGAAACCCTAGGTGCAGCAGGGTTTATATAGACCCTGTATGCTGCGCAGTGCCACATCATTCGACCAATCAAAAAATTCCAATAAATTCTGAAAAAATTCTGATTGGTGGAGTGATGTTATCTGATTACATCAAATAAGAATCCCCATGCTCTCTCCTATGTTGGCACCAACAATGGATAGGCTCAAATAAGGTGGCGCCAAAGAGTCCAAGTTTATCAGGACTCTTTGGTTCTTATCCATTTGGGGTGCCTACTTAAATCCAATTGGGCTCATGCCATAATCTGATTATGGAACCCAATTTGATTAGGTTTAGGCATGTGGACACTCCACAAAAATCCTCCAATAAGTCCTCTTCAGTTGAAGACCCATATGTCAACTTTTGACAGATGTCCTAAAATGAAATTGGCAGGTGCTAGAAATTAGTAGGTGTTGTCTTAAATTCATCTCATGAATTAAGACAAGCCTTTTCTGAGCTGGAAAAGCTTCATTTAAATTGAGAGAAACCTTTCCAAGGTTCTCTGGATGAGCCAAATCATATTTGACTCAGTAGAGACAGAAAAGATTACACGAGGAGAAAGTTAGGCTCAATCGAGTGCTAGCACGATTTCCTTGAACCTAATTGGATCTTATCCAAATCAATTGGGCTAGCCAATTGATGACATCCAGACCCTAACCCTTATTTGTGTGATCCAGTTAGGTTCAATTCTGTATGGTAATGAGACATGTCATGATCTCATCATCGACATCATCGAAACTCCTTTCGATGGATCAGAACTCTTCTGATTCAGATAATTAGAATGATCGATCATTAAAATCATTCTAATTGCTCTTAAAATCCACCAGTGACACCTAGCAGTATATGGTGGTAACCCATCAGAACTGAAGATGAACCTCTTGGTGCAGCTACCTATGTGATTGAGTTCCTCTATCATGAGTCCCGACTGAATTAGGGTTAAGGTGAACTCGTCAAATCCAACATCAGTCATATGAATCAATCGATCGATCCGAGTCTGATGTGAAACCCCAATGGAAAACTCTTTTTCATTATTTCACTCTGCCATTGCCATGGGCTTAAAGACTCGATCTTTCGATCACCATAGGACTACTCTTCTCATCTACCGAGGTTGATAGATCCCATCTTGATGCGATCTAGTTCCTACAATGAATATGCTATAGCCAACATACACCTCAGGGTTCCGGATGGCTAGGAGATCGAGTTATGGTATAGTCAAACTATAACACACTCAAGGTAAACCGACGATGCACCTCAGGTCAAAGAACTAGACACACAACTGCAGCATCGAGCTAGTCATCGATGAGAAGATAGACTTTCTTATGACTGCTTGAGGTGGTCACGCTCAGTACTCTTGTTCTTAACGAATACCTGTACTCTTACTCCGGTGTCTCCACACCGTAGACTCAAGACTCATCTATCCTAAGGAAGTGATCATACACCAACCTTCCAGATTTATCACCATCCTCATGATGATCCTATGGTCAGGAGCAGTTTATGAGTTAGTTATGTAAATTTTCAACTCTTGAAAATATGAATTAATATTCCCACTAACTCAAAGGATGTATCACAGACACAATGTATACAATGTGATAGAAAATTTGTTTTTGTTATCAGAGCAAGTTGTATCTTGAAAATTTGCTCATTCTCATTTGATTATTTAGTTTTAGTATCAGAGCAAAAATAATTAAGTATACCAATGCATGTCTAATGTTGCTCCTAGATTGATTTTGATGATTACAAAGCAGATTGAAGGAATACAATATTTTAAAATGAAAAAGTCCTTATGCTCTTCAAGGGCAAAATTGTAATTTCACTAAAATCCTGATTTGATAGTACCATTTGGTAGAACAAATGATTTGAAATCTATTGGTGAATATTTCATTGTGTTTGGACTTATATTTTTGAAGTTATGAAGGTTTGAAGTGCATGAGTCGACTCATGAGTCCACTCATGGCACTGTGAGCTGATTGGCACGCAAAAATTCTCCTTGGCACGCTAGTTTTCTGGCTTGGCATGACCTGTGAGTCGACTCATGAGTCGACCCACAAGGCATGAGTCGACTCATGAGTCGACCCCTGCTAATTTGAGCCAAGAAATTCCAGAAAAGCATTCTCTGGTTTTTGCAACAGAGGTCGACTCATGAGTCGACCCCTGAAGCATGAATCGACTCATGAGTCGACCCCTGCGACGGAAAATGTCAGCAACGGCTATTTTTTTGCCCATTTTAATTGCCATTTATGCTTCCTAAAAATCCTCTAATGGCTCTTTATCTGCCTAAATTGTTTTCTCTTGCTTCTAATGCCACAAAATGCTTAATTTGATGAAAGAAATTGCAGATTAAATAGCGGATCAAACGTGAAATCAAATGTGAAGAGAAAGAGAGGAAAAAGAGAAGAACAGAAGAGAGGATCCGAAATTTGCAAGAAAAAGCCTGAGATCAACGAAATATCCATAGAGAAAAAGAGAGAGGATCCACAATATACCAGAGAGATTGTGAAAGAGAAAAGGAAGATCTTTCAAGGAGAGAATTCTTCACGCCTATCGTTTCAACCTTGATCTAGAGATCGTTCAAAGCTTTCAAGAGATCTTCAATCAACAATCAACCTCTTCTCAAGCGTTCAACCGTTCATTCATCTTGAGAAAATCTGAAAAAGGGGTTCTTCATTTGAGTAAAGCTTTTATTGTTATATTTGCTCATTTAAGGAGCTGTTATTGTATTCATCTGTGCTCTAAATATTCTTACTCTTTGTGAGTTTTTGCTCTTATTTTTGGAGGATTTCCAAAACAAGGAAAGGTTGATCCGAACCTGAAATCGGAGTATTTTGGGTTTGCTTGTACCCGGAAAATAAGTGTTCTAGCTTGGGATAGCTAGGGTCGAAGTTTCCGACGTCTTATATTCTAGCTTGGGATAGCTAGTGTCGGAGTTTCCGACGTTTTGTATTTGGGTTGAATACAAAGGATAGTGGATTGAAATTCCCAAGTGGGATCTTGGGGAGTGGATGTAGGTGCAAGGTTAGCACCGAACCACTATAAATCCTTGTGTTTGTGGTGTGCTTTATCGCTGTATCTTATTTCTTTATTATATCCTTGCAATACTACTTTAGGTAATTAATATTGATTTAAAGCCATTGTTTTGTTCTTCATAAGTTATTTGTTGGGCTTAAAATTTTTAGAAACCCAATTCACCCCCCCTCTTGGGTTGCATAGCTGGGCAACAAGTGGTATCAGAGCCAGTGCTCTAGCCCTTCTTTGATCTAACAATCAAAGAGCCAAAGATCTATGGCAACCCATGTTGGAACTTCTCTAGCTGAGGGGCAATCAACAAACCGACCTCCACTTTTCAATGGGTCTAATTACACCTATTGGAAAGCTCGGATAAAGATTTTCATACAAGCACTCGACTATGATATGTGGAGTATCATAGTGAATGGTCCTCACACACCCACCAAGATTATAGATGGTGAGGAGTCAACCAAATCCGAGAAAGAATGGGATGAGGTTGACAAGAAATTGGCACAATTAAATGCCAAAGCTATGAATGTTCTTTATTATGCACTAGATGCTAGTGAATTTAATCGCATTTCTACTTGTGCATCTGCTAAAAGAATTAATTATAAAGTATATCAGAGCATGTCAACTTTAAGATGTATCAGAGCAAGTTTAAATTTTAAAGCATATCAGAGCATGTTTAAAGAAGTAATTTTAAAGGTTGCTTATTTACATTGTACTTAGCAATTTACTCATTGTATTTTTAAGTTATTTAATAATTTTACTTTTGATATTGTTCTTTAATTTCTCCCCAATTCATTCATTTTATTTTCAAGGCTTTTAATAATTTATAATTTTTGCTTTTGATATGTTTCTTTTTCTTTATAATTTCTAATATGTTTCTTTTTCTTTATAATTTCTAATAATTTATAATTTTGCTTTTGATGGGTTTCTTTTTTTTTAATTTCTCCCCCTTTTTGACATCATCAAACATTGTTAACTCTCCCTCTTTTTCTGAATACGTTTTCTCTTTAGTGTTTCTTCAAACTTCTAGTGCTAATCATTAATGTTTGCTCCCCCTGAATACAGCAATCATTAACCAAAATATGCTATAGATTACCATAGATATGAATCATCAAGAAAGAGAAGTTGTTTCAACAAAGAGAAGATATATAACCAAAAGATGGTTGACATCATTACAAAGAGTAGATATATAAGTAAAAGATGATTAAAAGCATAGTTGTTTCAATACATATTTCATATCATAAAAGTCAGCTAGCTAATGTCATTACATGGCCCAAAAATACAGATCCTAGAAAGAACAGGAGACTAACACCTAGGATCTAGTAAAGCTCATGACTGGATGGATCGGAGTCATCAGAGATAGGGTGAGGAGATGATGGATCTCGACCAAGAGAACGTCCTCTACCCCTTCTGCCTCTGCCACGAGCAGGTGAGCGAGATGAACTTGGAGGCTGAGAACGTTGAGAGGCCAAGGACTGGACTGAAAGAGTGAGTCTAATGGAATCAAGAACGTTCAGTGCTCTCGAAACAGACTGAAGTAGAGCAGTGAACTGAGTAGATACATGCTCACTCGAGCCTCTGATCTCTCTCCTCAATAACTCATAACCACCCTCCAATGCACCTCTGAGCCTGCCAGCCTCTGCAGTAAGGTCTGTGACCTCAATAGAGCTCTCCTGTGGCTGAGGATGAGCCAAAGCTAAGACTTGCCCCTGCAAGTCAAGAACTCTCCCAGTCAGTCTCCAAATGCTATCCTCTAGCTGCTGAATCTGAATAGACTGATCTGAGATCAACTGAAATACAGTGGAGATATGGAGAATCAAGGTCTGATCAGATGAATCTAATGAAGTGGACCCTGGTGTAAATGTAGAAGTGCTCCACTGTCGAGAAAGCAAGGAAGCCACACGCTGAGAAATCAGCTCGATCTGATCATCAGCTAATCTGAACTCTGGAGGAGGTGCTCTGCTCTCTGGCTGATGTACTGGTGTGTGCCTCCTGGTGAACTCTGAAGGGCCAGCCTCTGGGTCTGGAACGAACTGGATATCTGGAGATGCTGCCCTGAAGTCATGGAGAGGAGATGAGGGACCTTCTTCTTCAGCTCTGTCTTCTACTCTGTCCTCAGCTCTCTCCTCAGAACCCTTGATCCAACCACCATCAGTTTTAGTAAATCCCATGCGGTGCAGAGTGTGTTGGTTGATGGTGTCTACGTGAGAAAGCTTAGCAGATGCCTCCCCCTCAAAACTGACTCCAAACCTCCTGAAAACTAGCGTAAGGGCCATACCAAAAGGCAGATGTGCCTTAGATCTGTTCAGTGTCTCTCTCATGGCCTCAATCATTAATGCAGGGAGGTTTAATGGGGTTTGAGTGATCACATGAAACATTATACAAATATCTCTGCCAGAAAGGAGGTCATGCCTACCACTCCTAGGGAAGAAGAGCTTTGTCACTAATTGATGTAAGATCCTCATTTCAATTGACAAAATTTTGGCTTCCAATTTATTCAAACTTCCCGAGTAGGTTCCTCCTAGAATTACACTGATCCCCTCTTTCTTCACTGGGAGTTCCATGTAAGAATATCCCTCACAGGGCAAGTGAAGTATCTCTCCCAAAATAATAGGATCCAGACAAATATCAACTCCCTTAACTGTAGAAGTCACTGTTCCATTGCCATAATGCAGATTTTGATAAAATTCTCTAACCAGGTCTACAAAAGTAACTTCCTTGAGAGAGCAGTAAAAACCCCAACCCTGGTTTTTTATTTTTGTTCCAAAGGTGAAACCTTCTTTTTCAAAGAATCTAAAATCCACATTCTTTCCGATTTCAACCTTCCTATCAGATAAAGGGATTTTGCTAGGGCTAAGGGGAGACTGAGAGGGACCTTGAGCTGACACAGAAGCTAGAATGGGAGCAGTGGAGGATTGAGCAGCTTGCCTTTTTCTGCGGACATTTTCTTCCAGCTCACAGACCGATTTTCTTCTCTGAGGGAGCTTCATCTTTGGAGCCATTCTCACCACAACAGCAGGCAGGGAGACTCGGAGGATCAAGTGGATGAGTAGAAGAAGGGTTACAAAAGGATGGAGAGGGATTTTGGCAGAGAGAAGAGGCGGTTTTGAGAAGAACGGTGGAGGCTAGGGCACGCTCCAACCGCTTCAATCAAAGGGGAAAGATGCGAAAATCTCCTTTCCCAGGCGGTGATTTGTGGTGAAGAGGAGAAGGGAAAAATATTCTTGAGCTAAATCCTTGGTTTTGGAGAGAATGAGGATGAGGATGACGGTTCTTGGAGGGAGGAAGACGAAGAGAATGAGTCGGCTCATGAACAGGCTTCAAGTTAAAAGGAAAGAGCCCGTGGAAAGTTGGCAATAATTTTAAATATGCCATAGGGTCGACCCTAGGGGGTCGACTCATGAAACTCAAAAATTCAAAAAAAATATGAATAAATTCCAAAAAAAATTAAAATTTTGGGAGAAGGAATTTTGCTCAGTGACAAGTTGTGAGAATGATAATCTTGAGCTTTTAGGACCAAGATAGATGATGGAAATTGAGTTCAAAGAAATTTTGACATCAAATCTTTAGAATTGGAGAGATATTTAGGCATAAGGATCAAGAATTCCTAGATTTCTCCTAATTTCACAGAATCTATCCTCACTAAGGGCCTTTGTAAAGATATCAGCTAATTGATTTTCAGTGCAAACATATTCAAGAATTATATTTTTATTTTGAACATGTTCTCTTATAAAATGATGTCTTATTTCAATATGTTTGGACCTTGAGTGTTGAATTGGATTTTTAGATAGATTTATGGCACTTGTGTTGTCACATCTTATTGGTGTTTCATTAAGTTTGATTCCAAAGTCTTCGAGTTGTTGCTTAATCCACAAGATTTGAGCACAACAACTTTCGGCTGCAATGTATTCGGCCTCAGCCGTAGACAGTGCTACCGAATTTTATTTCTTGCTAAACCAGGAGATTAGGTTAACTCCAAGAAATTGGCAAGTTCTACTTGTGCTTTTTCTATCTAATCTACATCCAGCAAAATCAGCATCTGAATAACCTAATAAATCAATTAGTGAGTCCTTAGAGTACCATAACCCTAGAGTTTGAGTACCATTCAAGTATCTAAAGATTCTTTTAACAGCATTCAAATGAGATTCTTTAGGATTAGACTGATATCTAGCACACAAACAAACACTAAACATGATATCAGGCCTACTTGCAGTTAAATATAATAGAGAGCCAATCATACCTCTATAGTATTTTAAGTCTACACATTTACCTTCATCATCCTTGTCAAGCTTACATGAGGGGCTCATGGGTGTGCCAATTGGTTTGGAGTTCTCCATTCCAAATCTTTTGAGTAGTTCCTTGGTGTACTTGCTTTGGGTAATGGAGATTTCCTCTTTTGTTTGTTTGATTTGGAGTCCGAGGAAGAAGGTAAGTTCTCCCATCATGCTCATGTCGAACTCCCCCTGCATGAGCTTAGCAAAGTCTTGACAAAGAGATTCATTAGTAGACCCAAAAATTATGTCATCAACATAGATTTGTATTACTAACATATCATTTTGATTTCTTTTAATAAAGAGGGTTGTATCTACATTACCTCTTGAAAAACTATTATTTAGTAAAAATTTGCTTAGCCTATCATACCAAGCTCTAGGTGCTTGTTTTAATCCATATAAAGCTTTATTTAATTTAAAAACATGATTAGGAAAAGCATGATTTTCAAATCCCGGGGGTTGTTCTACATAGACTTCTTTAGCAATATATCCATTTAAAAAAGTACTTTTGACATCCATTTGAAATAATTTGAATTTCATAAAGCAAGCATATGCAAGTAGAAGTCTAATGGCTTCTAATCTAGCAACAGGTGCAAAGGTCTCATCAAAATCAATTCTTTCTTCTTGATTATATCCTTTAGCAACCAATCTTGCTTTATTTCTAATTACATTACCATGTTCATCTAATTTGTTCCTAATGACCCATTTTATGCCAATTATTGAATAATTTTTAGGTCTTGATACTAAAGTCCAAACATTATTTCTTTCAAATTGATTAAGTTCCTCTTGCATTGCATTAATCCAATTATGATCATTTTCAGCTTCTTCAATAGTTTTTGGTTCAAGATGAGATACAAAAGCACAATGATTAAATACATCTCTAAGTGAAGAACGAGTTTTTACCCCATGCATAGGATCACCAATAATTAACTCCTTAGGATGATTATGAACATACCTCCATTCTTTGGGTAGGTCATTTGTACCTTGAGGTTGTTCTTGAATTTCTTCACCTCTTTCATCTTGTTTGTCTTCTTGTTCCTCATCCTCTTGAGTTGTTGAATCTTTCAGAGTGATCTCCTTCATTCCTTCTATTAGAGGATCTGCATCATCAACACCCTCATTCTTCCTTGAAGGAAGATCGTTAGATTCATCAAAAACAACATGTATGGACTCCTCTACTACTAAAGTTCTTTTGTTAAAAACTCTAAAAGCTTTACTAGTGGAGTAACCAAGAAAGATTGCTTCATCTGATTTTGCATCAAATTTACCAAGTCTTTCTTTACCATTATTTAGTACAAAACATCGGCAGCCAAAAACATGAAAATATGCAATATTCGATTTTCTTTCTTTCCAAAGTTCATAGGGGGTTTTCTTTAAAATTTGTCTAATCAAAGCACGATTTAAAATATAACATGCTGTGTTAATTGCTTCCACCCAAAAATATCTTGGAAGGTTGCTTTCACAAAGCATGGTACGGGCCATTTCTTCTAAGGTTCTATTTTTCCTTTCAACTACCCCATTTTGTTGGGGTGTCCTAGGAGCAGAGAAGTTATGGCCAATTCCATTTTCATCACAAAAGTTTTCAAAGTCTTGATTTTCAAATTCAGTTCCATGATCGCTTTGAATATTTTGAATTGAAAATCCTTTTTCATTGGTGACTTTTCGGTAAAATTTAGTGAAAATATGAAAAGTTTCATCTTTGTGTGCTAAAAAGAAAACCCAAGTAAAACGAGAGTAATCATCTATAATTACAAAACCATATCGTTTTCCTCCTAGACTATTGGTTCTAGTTGGTCTAAATAAATCCATATGCAAAAGCTCTAAAGGTCTAGAAGTTGAAATAATATTTTTAGATTTAAATGAAACTCATGTTTGTTTACCTAGTTGGCATGCATCACAAATTCTATCTTTTTCAAAATTCAGTTTAGGCAAGCCAAGAACTAATTCTTTCTTAATTAATTTTGAAAGAGAATGCATGCTAATGTGTGCAAGTCTACGATGCCAAAGCCAACTAGTCTCATTAACTTTAGCATTCAAGGATACTAGGCATTGCATGTTTATTTTGGCTAAATCATTTAAATCTACCATATAAACATTGCCATGTCTATGTCCAATAAATTTAATACCATCGTTAATAGGACTAGTTACAATGCAAACAGATGATTCAAAAACAACTTTATACCCTTTATCACAAAATTGACTAATACTTAGTAAATTATGCTTTAAACCATTAACTAGCAAAATATTTTCAATGTATTTGGAGGGAGTGATACCAATGTTACCTATACCGATGATCTTTCCTTTGGCATTATCTCCAAAGGTGACCATCCCTCCATCCTTAGCATCAAGCGTGATGAATTGTGATTCATTACCAGTCATGTGTCTCGAGCATCCACTGTCAAGATATCATTTCCTGTTTCCTCCTTGGGATGCTAGACACACCTGCAAGCAAAAGTCAAATTTTTGTTTTAGGTACCCAAGTTTTCTTGGTTTCTTTTTGGTTAGTCATAATGGTTCCTTTTGGAACCCATATTTTCTTTATAGTTGAGTTTGCAGATTTGTTAAAGAGGTAAGTGTATGACTTATGTCCTATTCTACCACATTTGAAACAAGTAATATTGGTAGACTTGTTACTTAAAGAGTTTACATAAATATTTTTCAGATATTTTTGTTTCTTCAAGGGGTTATAGCCAAGTCCAGCCTTATCATATACGGCTTTTTGATTATCAAGAATCATATTGAGTTTGTTTGAACTTAAGGTGAACTTTTCTACTATTGGTTTCAGCTTGGCAATTTCATTCTTTAAGCTTTGATTTTCTTGAAGCAAGGTGAATTTTTCAATTGAAAAGTTTTCAGCTTGTTTCAATAAGGATTGATTTTTTAATTTTAGCTCTTTATTTTTCATCCCTAGTTTCTTTAATTCATCAACTAAGTTATAGAATGCTTCATGCAATTCTTCAAATGTAAAGTCACTAGGGGTTTCGAAAATTACCTCATTTTCGTATGCCATAAGGCACAGGTTGGCTTGTTCGGTTGAGGTTTCTTCATCGGAGCTTGAGTCATCACTCGCACTCCATGTGGCCATCATGGCCTTCTTCTTGAACTTCTTGGGACCTTTCTTCAGTTGTGGACATTCGGATTTGAAGTGTCCCGGCTTCTTGCACTCGTAGCAGATAAGGGGTTGGTCTTTCTCTTTTTCTTTGCTTTGTTCCCCTTTTGTGAATGGCCTCTTCCTCATCCCCTGTTTCCTTTTTCTCAAAAATTTCTTGAATCTTCGGGTGATGAGAGCCATCTCTTCATCCTGTTCTTCATCTTCAGTGTCATCAGTTTCTTCATCAGGAGGAGCTGTGGATTTGAGGGCAATGGTTCTTTTCCTTTTGACTTCTTCCTCTTGATGTTGCTTCATGCTTAGCTCATGAGTCATCAAAGATCCAAGAAGCTCTTCTAGAGGTAGAGTGTTCAAGTCCTTGGCTTCTTGGATGGCAGTCACTTTGGCTTCCCAAGTTCTTGGCAAGGACCTGAGAATCTTTCTTACAAGCTCACTGTTAGTATAGGACTTACCAAGACTCTTTAAACCATTAATGATATCAGTAAAATGAGTAAACATTACAGTTATGGACTCATCATGCTCCATTTTAAACAATTCATATTTATGCACAAGCATGTTTATTTTAGACTCTTTTACTTGATTAGTTTCCTCATGGGTTACTTCTAACCTATCCCATATTTCTTTAGCAGATGAACAAGTAAAAATACGATTAAATTCGTTTGCATCAAGAGCACAATAAAGTACATTCATTGCTTTAGCATTTAATTGGGCCATCTTCTTATCAACCTCATCCCATTCTTTCTCGGGTTTGGTTGATTCCTCACCATCTATAATTTTAGTGGGTGTGTGAGGACCGTTCACTATGATACTCCACATATTATAGTCGAGTGCTTGAATAAATATTTTCATCCGAGCTTTCCAATAGGTGTAATTAGACCCATTGAAAAGTGGAGGTCGGTTGGTGGATTGTCCCTCGGCAAGAGAAGCACCGACGTGGATTGCCATAGATCTTTGGCTCTTTGATTGTTTAGATCAAAGACAGACTAGAGCACCGGGCTCTGATACCACTTGTTGCCCAGTTATGCAACCCAAGAGGGGGGATGAATTGGGTTTCTAAAAATTTTGAACTTAACTAATGGCTTATGAAAAAAATTTGTCAATAGCTAAATGAATGAGGAGAAAAACCTTAATTCAAGATTAATTGCCAAAAGCAAGAATCCAAGGAAATAATGAAGAGTTAAAGAGAAGCAATTATGTACACCACAAATAAAAAGATTTATAGTGGTTCGGTGCCAACCTTGCACCTACATCCACTCCCCAAGCTCCTACTTAGGAATTCCAATCCACTAAACTTGTATTCTGCCCGAATACAAACGTCGGAAACTCCGACACTAGCTATCCCAAGCTAGTCCACTTATTTCCTGGGTACAAGCCAACCCAATACACTCCGATTCTAGGTTCGGATCAACCTTCCCTTATTTTGGAATCCCTCCAAAACAAAAACAATCACTCAAACTGAGTAAAACAATTTATAGCATAAATAAGTACAAGAAAAGCTCCTTTAATGAGCGAATATAACTTTAAATACACTTTACTCAAGAGAAGAAGCCCCTTTTTGGATTTTCTCAAGGTGGATGGAGAATTGATTGAGCGCTTGAGGAGTTGGTGAGCTTGGATTGATGGCTTCTTGAAAGCTATAAATGAGCTCTTGATTAGGACTGAAAAGTTGGCTTGAGAAACCCTTTTTCAAATTTTCTCTTTTGAATGCTCTTGAATGCTATCTTGAATGCTCTTCTTTTTCTTTTTAATCTCTTGCTATCTCCCTTTTTGTTTCCCACCTTTTGAATCCTTTTATAGCTTTAAGAAATAGAGAAAAATATTCTAGGCTAAAAAAGAGCCGTTAGACCATATTAAATGAGCATTAAAAGTACTTAAAACAGGTTAAAAACTAGCCGTTGCGGAAAAATCCCGTCACAGGGGTCGACTCATGAGTCGACTCATGCCTCAGGGGTCGACTCATGAGTCGACCTCTGTTGAAGAAACCAGAAAATAGGGTTCTGTAATTTTTGGCCTAAAACTGCAGGGGTCGACTCATGAGTCGACTCATGCCTTGAGGGTCGACTCATGAGTCGACTCACAAGTTGTGCCAAGCCAAAAATTCTGCGTGCCAAACTGCTCATTGTGCCATGAGCTGACTCATGGGTCGACTCATGGATTTCAAACATGCATAACTTTCAAAATACAAGTCCAAAAATAATGAAATTTTCGCCAATAGATCACAAATCTTTTGTTCTATCATTTAATACTTTCAATTCAGGGTTTTGGTAAAATTATGATTTTGCCCTTGAAGAGCACAAAGATTTTTCCAAATAAAAAATATTGGTACCCCTTCAACTGCTTTGTAATCATCAAAATCAATCTAGGGAGCAACACCTTTCATACCAAGCCCTGGGTGCTTGTTTCAAACCATATAGAGCTTTATTTAATTTAAAAACATGATTAAGAAAAGCATGATTTTCAAAACCTGGGGGTTGTTCTACATAGACTTCTTCAGCAATATATCCATTCAAAAAGGCACTTTTGACATCCATTTGGAATAATTTAAATTTCATAAAGCAAGCATATGCAAGTAGAAGTCTAATTGCCTCTAGTCTAGCAACAGGTGCAAAGATCTCATCAAAATCAATTTCTTCTTCTTGATTATAACTTTTAGCAACCAATCTTGCTTTATTTCTTATTACATTTCCATATTCATCTAATTTATTCCTAAAAACCTATTTTGTGCCAATTATTGAATAATTCTTAGGTCTTGATACTAAAGTCCATACATTATTTCTTTCAAATTGATTAAGTTCTTCTTGCATTGCATTAATCCAATTATAATCTTTTTCAGCTTCTTCAATGGTTTTAGGTTCAAGATGAGAGACAAAAGCAAAATGATTGAATGCATCTTTAAGTGAAGAACGAGTTCTTACCCCATGCATAGGATCATCAATAATTAGCTCCTTAGGGTGATTGTGAACATACCTCCATTCTTTGGGTAGGTCATTTGTACCTTGAGGTTGTTCTTGTTGTTCTTCACCTCCCTCATCCTGTTTGTCTTCATGTTCCTCATCATCTTGAATTGTTGAATCTTTCAGAGTGATCTCCTTCATTCCTTCTATAAGAGGATCTGCATCATCAACACCTTCATTCTTCCTTGAAGGAAGATTGTTAGTTTCATCAAAGACAACATGTATTGACTCCTCTACTATGAAGGTTCTTTTGTTAAAAACCCTAAAAGCTTTACTAGAGGAGGAGTAACCAAGAAAAATTGCTTCATCAGATTTTGCATCAAATTTTTCAAGTCTTTCTTTCTTTACCATTGTTTAACACAAAACATCGGCAATCAAAAATATGAAAATATGCAATATTATGTTTTCTTCCTTTCCAAAGCTCATAGGGGGTTTTCTTTAAAATTTATCTAATTAAAGCATAATTTAAAATGTAATATGCTGTGTTAATAGCTTCCGCCCAAAAGTATCTTGGAAGGTTGTTTTCACATAGCATGGTACGGGCCATTTCTTCTAAGATTCTATTTTTTCTTTCTACTACCCCATTTTGTTGGGGTGTCCTAGGTGCTGAAAAATTATGGCCTATTCCTTTTTCATCACAAAAGTTTTCAAAGTCTTGATTTTCAAATTCGGTTTCATGATCACTTCGAATATTTTGAATTGAAAATCCTTTCTCATTTGTGACCTTTCGGTAAAATTTAGAGAAAACTTGAAAAGTTTCATCTTTGTGTGCCAAGAAGAAAACCCATGTAAAATGAGAGAAATCATCAATAATTATAAAATCATATCGTTTTCCTCCTAGACTAGTAGTTCTAGTAGGTCCAAATAAATCCATGTGCAATAGCTCTAAAGGTCTAGAGGTTGAAATAATATTTTTAGATTTAAATGAAACTCTTGTTTGTTTACCTAGTTGGCATGCATCACAGATTCTATCCTTTTCAAAGTTCAATTTTGGCAAACCAAGAATTAATTCCTTCTTAATGAGTTTTGAAAGTGAATGCATGCTAATATGTGCAAGCCTACGATGCCAAAGCCAACTAGTCTCATTAATCTTGGCATTCAAAGATACTAGGCATTGCATGTTTATCTTGGATAGATAATTCAAATCTACCATATAAATATTACCATGTCTATGTCCAACAAATTTAATGCCTTCATTAATAGGACTAGTTACAATGCAAACAGAAGATTCAAGTGTGATGAATTGGGATTCATCACTAGTCATGTGTCTCGAGCATCCGCTATCAAGATACCATTTCCTGTTTGCTTCTTGGGATGCTAGACACACCTGCAGGCAAAAGTCAAGTGTTTGCTTTAGGTACCCAAGCTTTCTTGGGTCCTTTTTGGTTAGTCATAATGGTTCCTTTTGAAACCCATATTTTCTTTACATTTGAGTTTACAGATTTGTTAGAGAAACAAGTGTATGACTTGTGTCCTACTCTACCATATTTGAAACAAGTAATATTAGAAAACTTGTTACTTGAGGAGTTTACATAGATATTTTTCAGATACTTTTGGTTCTTCAAGGGGTTATATCCAAGTCCAGCCTTATCATACATGACCTTTTGATTTTCAAGAATCATATTAAGTTTATTAGAACTCAAGATAAATTTTTTAACTATTAGTTTTAGCTTGACAATTTCATTCTTTAAATTTTGATTTTCTTGAAATAGGGTAGAATTTTCAATTGAAATGCTTTCATTTTGTTTCAATAAAGATTGATTTTTTAATTTTAGATCTTTGTTCTTTATCCCTAGTTTCTTTAGTTCATCAATTAAATCATAAAAAGCTTCATGAAGTTCTTCAAATGTAAAGTCACTAGGAGTTTCAAAATTTATCTCATTTTCATGTGCCATAAGGCACAAGTTAGCTTGTTCAGTTAAGTCTTCCTCTTCGGAGCTTGAGTCATCACTTTCACTCCAAGTGGCCATCATGGCCTTCTTCTTGTACTTCTTGAGACCCTTCTTCAGTTGTGGGCATTCGGACTTGAAGTGTCCCAGTTTCTTGCATTTATAGCAGATAAGGGGTTGGTCTTTATCCTTTTCTTTGCTCTGTTCCCCTTTTGTGAGTGGCCTCTTCCTCATTCCTTGTTTCTTTTTTCTCAAAAACTTCTTGAACCTTCTGGTAATGAGTGCCATCTCTTCATCCTGCTCTCCATTTTTGGTGTCATCAGTTTCTTCATCTGGTTGAGCTATGGATTTGAGGATGATTGTTCTCTTCTTTTTGACTTCTTTTTCTTGATGTTGTTTCATGCTCAGCTCATGTGTCATCAATGATCCAAGAAGCTCTTCCAAGGGTAGGATGTTTAGATCTTTGGCTTCTTGGATAGCGGTCACTTTGGCTTTCCAAGTTCTTGGTAAGGACCTGAGAATCTTTCTTACAAGCTCACTGTTAGAATAGGACTTACCAAGACTCTTTAAACTATTTATAATATCAGTAAAGCGAGTAAACATTTCAGTTATAGACTCATCATGCTCCATTTTAAAAAGTTCATATTTATGCACGAGCATGTTAATTTTGGACTCCTTTACTTGATTAGTTCCTTCATGGGTTACTTCTAATCTATCCCATATTTCTTTAGCAGACAAGCAAGTTGAAATACGATTAAATTTATTAGCATCAAGAGCACAATATAGAACATTCATAGCCTTAGCATTTAGTTGGGCCATTTTCTTATCAACCTCATCCCAATCTTTTTCGGATTTGGCTGATTCCACACCATCAATAATTTTAGTGGGTGTGTGAGGGTCGTTTACTATGATACTCCACATATCATAGTCGAGTGCTTGAATGAAGATTTTCATCCGAGCTTTTCAATAGGTATAGTTGGACCCATTGAAAAGTGGAGGTCGGTTAGTGGACTGCCCCTCGGCTAGAGAAGTGCCAACTTGAGTTGCCATAGATCTTTAGCTCTTTGATTGGTTAGATCAAAGTAGGGCTAGAGCACCGGGCTCTGATACCACTTGTTGCCCAGCTATGCAACCCAAGAGGGGGGGGGGGGGTGAATTGGGTTTCTAAAAATTTTAAACTTAACTTGTATCTTATGAAAATTGTTTAACAATAGCTAGAAAAATAAGGAGAGTATAGTTAATTCAAGGCAAATGGTTAAATGCAAGAAGGCAAGAGAATAAAGAAGTTCTAAAGAAGAGCAATTAGGCACAACACAAACAAGAGGATTTATAGTGGTTCGGTGCCAACCTTGCACCTACATCCACTCCCCAAGCTCCTACTTGGAAATTCCAATCCACTAACTTGTATTCAACTTGAATACACTCGTCGGAACCTCCGACTCTAGCTATCCCAAGCTAGTCCATTTATTTCTCAGGTACAAGCCAACCCAATACACTCCGATTCAAGGTTCGGATCAACCTTCCCTTATTTTGAAACCCTTCCAAAATAAAAAATAATAACTCAAACAGAGTATTACAATCAATAGCACAGAAAATATAAAAGAAGCTCCTTAAATGAGCGAATGAGGCTTTAAATACACTTTACTCAAAGAGAAGAAGGCTCTTTTCAATTTTCTCAAGGTGGTTGAAGACTTGAATGAGCACTTGAGGAGTTGGTGAGCTTGAATTAAAAGCTTCTTGAATGCTTTGAGTGAGCTCTTGCTTAGGACTGAAAAGTATGCTTGAAATCCTCTTTTCAAAAATCTCTCTACTTGATGATTCCCACCTTTTTATCCCTTTTATAGCTTTAAAGAATGGTGGAGAGCAATCTGGGCTGAAATAGAGCCGTTAGTCCACATTAAATGAGCATTAAATATACTTAAAATGGGTTAAAAACTAGCCATTGCAGAACTTTTCCGTCACAGGGGTCGACTCATGGGGTCGACCTCTGTGGAAAACAGCAGAAAATAATGATTCTGTAATTTTGGCCTAAAAACAGCAGAGGTCGACTCATGGGTCGACTCATGCATGGGGGTCGACTCATTTGTCGACTCACAGACTGTGCTAGCCAAAAAATTCTGCGTGCCAATCAGCTTTTTGTGCCATGAGTCGACTCATGGGGTCAACTCAAATTTTCAAATATGAATATCTTTCAAAATACATGTCCAAAAACTATAAAATTTTTATCAATGGATCACAAATCTTTTGTTCTAGCACTTGATACTTTCAAATCAGGATTTGATAAAATTATAATTTTGCCCCTGAAATGTAATAAGTCTTTTTCAAGCGAAAATCATTAGTAATCCCTTCAAATGCTTTGTAATCATCAAAATCAATCCAAGGAGTAACAAGGAGTACCAAAGAATGGTTGAAAAATAAACTAGTAAGAGTATCAAGGCTCTTCGATCTGATTGAGGAGGCAAAACTTAACTAGTGAGTTTCTTGATTATTTAAAAAAAATAAAATTTTCTCTCAATTGACTCCTCCCTACACTCCACAATTAAATGGTATTGTAGAAAGAAAGAATCACACCTTATTAGATATGGTACGATCTATGATATGCTTCATAGATCTTTCGATCTCTTTTTGGGGTCATGCGCTAGAGGCTACTGTACATATTTTAAATAGGATATCTAGTAAATCTATCTTTAGTACTCTATATAATATATAGAGAGGTAGAAAGCCTAATCTTAAGTATCTTAAGATTTGAAGCTATCCTGCTTATGTTAGAAATACTGAAGGACATAAGCTAAGTGCTAGATCAGATAAATGCAAGTTTGTAGGTTATCCTAAAGAGAGTATAAGATACTACTTCTACCACTCTACTCATCAAAAGGTGTTTGTTAGTAGGCATGTCATTTTCTTAGAGAAAGAGTTCATCCAAGAAGGGAGCAGTGGGAGGACAGTTGAACTTGAGGAAGTTCAAGACCTACGGTATATCCAAAAGTAACATGTAGAGAGTCCATAAGTTGATTCTCAACATGATGTACCCATTATTGAGGTACAACCACAACACACACCTCCTCTCTAAAGGTCAAATAGAGTGCATAATATACCACTTAGGTATGGATTTGTTATTGAGAATGATAACTCATCACACATCATTGAGAATGATGATCCCATGGCCTATTCAAAAGCAGTCATGAGTAGTGACTCTGACAGATGTCTTGAGATCATGAACTCCGAAATGGACTCTACGTATGCCAACCAAGTTTAGACTTTGGTTGATATGCCTGAGGGTGTGATCCCAATAGGCTACAAATGGGTCTTCAAGAAGAAGATTGGAGCAGATGGCCAGGTAGAGACCTATAAGGCCAGATTAGTAACAAAAAATTTCAAATAAAGATAAGATGTTTACTATAAAGAAATCTTTTCGCTTATTGATGAGTCCTAAAAATATATCAATAAAAGTATTAATTTATATAATAATTTATATTTATTCCTTAAGAATTGATACTTTTATTTATCTTTTATAGAAAATAAGATTATCAATAAAAAGAGTCCGATTTGTAGATTAACATGAAGAAAATTTGGAGCAAATCAGACTTAAAATGAATCCAGAATCAAGAGCCAAAGGCAAACTGAAAATGGGTTCAAATTGGGCTCAAGATCAATTCAAACTAGTTCAACCCAACCCAATTAAATCGCTCGATGCACGACGGACCGACCGACCGATCCATGGAATCAAGGGTGCAGTCCACAGTACAGTGGATCATGATTTTTATCACATCTCATGGTGATACCTGGCTTCTGTGTACTATCGGATGGATGAGACACTGTAGAACACTTGATCGGATGGCCAGCAGCTCTTCAACTCATATCCAGTGGTGGTGGCCCACTTCAAATGCATGATCCGATGGCTCAAAATGATCCTGAGTAAGATCGAACGGCTGTGGTTGGTTGCCAATAGAAAAACTAAACAGAGAAGGATTTTTTGAGCACCATCCAATGGTTGAAATCAAATCTCAGGCCTGATCCAATGATCCGTGTTCAATCTGACTTTGAATAGGAGATCTGGTGCACTGATCAATGGCTGAAATTCAATCAATCACATAATCTGATGGCCAGAATCAAATCTGATCGAGATGAAGAGCTTAAAAGGTGATTTTTGGGCTGATCTCATGCGCCCAAACACAATCCAACGGCCTGAAGCAGATGAGGGTTGGACACAATTTTAAGGGGTTTTAGGATTCCATTTTCTATCAGAAAAAAGTAAAAAATTCACCTACAAATAAGAAGGTCTGGAAACAAAAGAAAAAGAGAAAAAAATTTAAAAAATTAAAAAAAATAAAAAAAAATTAGAGAGGTGTAGGGATCCAAAGAGAAGGAGAGAAGCCAGTTCACTCCACAAAGTACGAAGAAAAAAAAAAGATCGTCAATCATTTTCTCGATGAAGCTATGCTGATCAACTTTAAATCTTTATTATAGATTTATTTTATTTTATTTTATTATTTTATTAATTTTTTTATAATTTAATTTTATTTTTAATTAATATAAAATTTATTTTATTGTACTTTTAAATTTTTGCTCTTTATTTTTATTGCAAGTAGATGCTAAGATCTAAATAATAGATCTTAGTATCAATTTTTTTTATACTTTTTAAATTTCTGTCTTTTATCTTTATTGTAAGTAGAAGCTAGGATCTAGATAGTAGATCTTAATACCAGATTTATTTTTTATACTTTTAATTTTAATTTTTTAATTTAAATTATTTTTTTAAAATTAAAGTTATCAAATCAAAATATTGCTTTCTCTATGGATTTGATCTAACTCGCTACTCTCTATATATTTTTAAGTTTTATTGAAATCAAATTTAATTTGATAATCATGATGTCCTAACGACAACATCGCGAGCTATCAATTTTTGGCACCATTACTATGGAAGATACCAATTTTAATGTTTGATTTCTTTAATTTTTTTGTGAATATAGCTTACTAATTTCTTTTTAGTTTTTTATCTTTTTTGTAGAAAAAAACCAAAAGAAAAAGAAAAGAAGGATGAAACACTTCAAGTTGGTGAGATCAATCCTAATCCTAACCCTAAATTACTTTCTTTTTTTTTAAGTATTAATTACTATTTTTTTTTCAAATTAACATAAAATTTACCCACATAAATCTAATAAAAATTGTATAACAAGAGTAGAAACTTAATTATTTATAAATATTCATCATCTTAGATTTACTTTTGGTGATCGTTGGAGACAAGGTAAGCTTTCAAGTTTGATTAATTTCATGCATATAATTTAATTGCATAGAATTTTTTATTTGAAATTGGTTGTATATATTTATCTCAAATCAACTTAAGGGTAATACCTATTAACAAGATAAGATAGAGATTTCATCATCCTTTCTTAGCCCAAAAACAACCAACCAGCATCCATCATTAACCCAAGCCCAATTAAAATTAAGTAGATGTTGGCCCCTAGGATTAATTGAGTTCACTTAGAGTATTGTGGTAAAGTTAAGTGCAAAGTAAGTTTGGACTCATCCCTGAAACTGATGTCTAAGACAAGAGGTTACAAAGGCTATGCCTAAATGGACTCGTGGTTATTTAATTGGTTCTGTTAGCTTACCTGGCCAATCTAATTAGTGTCTAAAGCAACGGAGGGACTCTCACGACCCCACCTCTTATCTGGTTAGTTAAAGGAAGTAAAAACAGACCCAACTTGCATCTAGGTCAAGCCACTCTACATCGAATTGATAGGTCTATAGGTGTCCTAGGTTTAATTGCTTTCTAACTTGATTGCAATTAACACTTAACCACAACTGATTCTTCTCATCTATCATCTCTAGGTCTAGGACTTTCTTAAGGTTCTCACCTTTAGAACTTCTCTCTTTCTTCTTTTTCTCTTTTCTTTCTCTCTCTTCTTAAAAAATAAATAAAAAATAAAAAAATAAATATAAATATAAACCACACACATTAGGATTTGCACTGGTACATGCATGTAGGAGATCTCTTTATCCTGACCCAGTTAAATCCAATCCTGAAGTTGAACGGCTGATTCATGTTAAATCTGAAAATCAAATGGCCAAAAATCCTGGAGAACCACCTAGGTAGATGAAGGAGTGTTTTATTCCTTCCACGTATAATCCATCGATCTGTATCCACTTACCTGATATTCTTGCAAGCCATTGTGAGATCAAGTCGACCACAATCCAGATGTTTCTATCTTTCTATGGGAACACCAATGAAGATCCTTACAAGTACCTAGATGAGTTCTTAAAAATTTATTCCATAGTAAAAATTTAAAATTTTACTAATGATGCACTTAGACTAACCCTATTTTTCTTCTCACTTAAGGACAAAGCCAAGTACTGGCTTGGCATAATAGGAGGATCGGTTCGAACTTAGGCTAAAATACAGCATGAGTTTCTTAAGAAATTTTATCCCATAGGTCGAACCAACACCATGAGGTGAGCCATCACTGGATTTGCTCAACTTTCAAGAGAACAATTCATGAGTCATGGGAGAGACTTAAGAAATTTCTTAGAAAATTCTCACATCATGGTCTATCTAAGTGACAAATTACTCAAGCTTTCTATGAGGGTTTAGGTGACCAGTATAGATAGATGGTAGATGCATCTTATGGAGGTTGACAATGGGGTTTGACGAGTTATCCATGACCTCCATCTAGTCGGGACTCACGATAGAGGGATTGCATCACATGATAACTATACCTAGGGGTTTATCTTTTCTATTCTACTAAATTATTACTACATGCTGCTAGGTATTACTGGTGGATCGTAAGGACTCACTGAAGGAAAAACTGCCTTTTTTCTGTGTAGGATCTTCCAGATGTCATCAAATCTGGGATGGAATAAATTAAAAATTTTTATCCTACGCTATTTCAGATCTAATATCTATTAGATCTAATTTTATTATCTAATATTTAAAATCTAAAATTAAATCTAAAAGTATAAGAAATATAGACATACCTTAAGGGTAATCTAATTATCCTGTAGATGATCGCAGCACTGCCTGAGGTTCTGATGTAGCCACGCAAGTGCTTGGCCTCTACCAGTATCAACTTAGGTAGAATCTAGAATATCTTCTCCTCACAATTCTACACTCCAAAAATTAGATCAATATCTGATTTGAAAGTACTTCAGAACTCCTTCTGAAGTTGGAGCAGCAGCCTGTCGAAGATGTCCTGTAGCCTTCTGTTCCAGGCGTCACCATGCCTTGTACCTTTGCCAGATGAACGTCCAACTTCTTAGACGTGAAGAGGGGAGAAAGAAGAGCAGGAAGAATATAGAGAAGAGGGGAGGGGGTGGCAGATAATGGGTTTTTTGCATAAAATAATTTCTATCTCGAAACCCTAGGTGCAGCAGGGTTTATATAGATTCTGTATGCTGCACAGTGCCACATCATTCGACCAATCAAAAAATTCCAATAAATTCTAAAAAAATTTTGATTGGTGGAGTGATGTCATCTGATCATATCAGATAGGAATCCCCATGCTCTCTCCAATGTTGGCACCAACATTGGATAAGCACAAATAAGGTGGCGCCAAATAGTCCAAGTTTATCAGGACTTTGATTCTTATCCATTTGGGGCACCCACTTAAATCCAATTGAACTCACACCATAATCTGATTATGGCACCCAATTTGAAGTGGTTTGGATATGTGGACACTCCACAAAAATCCTCCAATGAATCCTCTTCAATTTAAGACCCATATGTCAACTTTTGACAAATGTCCTAAAATAAAATTGGCAGGTGCTAGAAATTAACAGGTGTTGTCTTAAATTCATCTCATGAATTAAGACAAGCCTTTTCTGAGCTGGTCAAGCTTCAATTAGACTGAGAGAAACCTTTTCAAGGTTCTCAGGATGAGCCAGATCACATTTGGCTCAGTAGAGACAGAAAAGATTACACGAAGAGAAAGTTAGGCTCAATCGAGTGCTAGAATGATTTTCTTGAACCTAATTGGATCTTATCCAAATCAATTGGGGTAGCCCAATTGATGATATCCAGACCCTAACCCTTATTTGTGTGACCCAGTTAGGTTCAATTCTGTATGGTAATGAGACATGTCGTGATCTCATCATCGACATCATCGAAACTCCTTTCGATGGACCAGAACTCTTCTGATTCAGACAATTAGAATGATCGATCATCAAAATTATTCTAATTGCTCCCAAAATTCACCAGTGACACCTAGCAGTATATGGTGGCAACCCATCAGAACTGAAGATGAACCTCTTGGTGCAGCTACCTGTGTGATTGAGTTCCTCTATCATGAGTCCCGACTGAATTAGGATTAAGGTGAACTCGTCAAACCCAACATCAGTCATATGAATCAATCGATCGATCCGAGTCTGATGTGAAACCCAATGAAAAACTTTTTTCCATTATTTCACTCTGTCATGGCCATGGGCTTAAGGATTCGATCTCTCGATCATCATAGGAATACTCCTCTCATCTATCGAGGTTGATAGATCCCATCTTGGTGTGATCTGGTTCCTACAATGGATATACTACAGCTAACATACACCTCAGGATTTTGAATGGTTAGGAGATCGAGTTATGGTGTAGTCAAACTATAACATACTCAAGGTGAACCATCGATGCACCTCAGGTCAAAGAACTAGACACACAACTATAGCATCGAGCTAGTCATCAACGAGAAGGTAGACTTCCTTATGACTGCTCGAGGTGGTCACGCTCAGCACTCTCGTTCTCAATGAATACCTGTACTCTCACTCTGATGTTTCCACACCGTAGACTCAAGACTCATCTATCCTAAGGAAGCGATCATACACCAACCTTCCAGATCGATCACCATCCTCGTGATGATCCTATGGTCAGGAGCAGTTTATGAGTTATGTAAATTCATGCCTTAAATTTTCAACTCTTAAAAATATGAATTTACATTCCCACTAACTCAAAGGATGTATCACAGACACAATGTACACAATATGATAGAAGAATAACCCTTTTATTCATTTATAGTCAAAATTATAAATTTGCACTTAGTTCTGTACAAGAATGTGTCAGCCGATCTGGCATCTAGGGCACACATCTAACACTCATTAGAATCAATTTCGAATCAACGATCCTTATTGAGGTGAATTAGAATCATTTTAGCCCATCAAAAAGAGTTTCAATAATACTATAATAGAGATCATGGTATGTCTCACTATCAAACAGAATAGAATCTGAGAGATCACACACAAAAGAAGCATGATCTGATCAATGATTTGGATCATATTCGAATTATCAATCAGATTGATTGTTTGAATTTTACAAACTGCTAATTTATAAATGTTACAATTTTGACAGCTGCTAATTGTTAGCACAGGAATTTAATTACAAGTGTTATAATTTATTTTGAGGCTGATTAAATTATAGATTGTTGGGTATAAAATACCCTCCGACCGAAGTTTGTAAAAGACCGACCCTTCCAGGGCTTCTCCAGCTTCCGACCTTGTGTGGCATCTCTTTGAACCCCCCCGACCGTCTGAGCTTTCGGACTTCTCTAACAATGAGCTTCTCCATCCATCTACCGGGTCGCTCCAAAGGCTCTCTAGGCCTCACTGTCAGCCGACCTTCTATAGTGATCATTATTATTCTTCGAGCTCCTTCCGGACTTCATCAATATCCGAGCTTCTTTGACAACGAGGTTTCTACGGTAATCAGACTCCATCCAAGTTTCTACGATGGTCGACCGCCTTCAAGATTCCAACCGGGCTCCTGTGAGAGCCAAACTTCTACTACGAGTGGTCTACTCCGAACTCCTACAATGAGCGGTCTACTCCGAGCTCCTACAGTGGGCGGTCTACTCCAGATCTCTACTGTAAGCAAATTCCATTCGAGCCCCTACTGTAAACACATTTCTTCCGAACTTTCATTACAGGTAGACTTCAGCCGAGCTTCTTCATAGTCAGATCCCAGACGAGCTTCTACAATGGGACAGAACCCACCGACCAGATCACTACTCTGAGCTCCCACGATAGTCGATCTTCGACTGAGCTTCTACAATAAGCGGTCTTCTTTCAGCCTTCTACAAGGACCAGACTCCATCCAAATTTTCATAGCGGATGGATATCGGACGATCTTCTACGATGGATGAACTTCGACAGTTGAATTTCTACAATGACCGATCGCCTCCGATGTCTGTCGAACCTCTCCGACGCCATCCGAAGTCCACCACCGACCGACCCTCTGCCAGATTTTTCATGAAACTGGACTTCTCTGGCGGATAATCTTCAGACGAGCTTCCACATCAGGTGAATTTCAGATGGACTTCTCTAGCAATTGGACTCCTACCAGACTTCACCGATGGAAAGTCTCCTTTCGAGCTTCTACGGCAGATGACTCCCACCTGTAGTATCAGTGCCTAAGGTATCCAACAGCAGTAAACTCATCAGCAGCTTCAGAAACATCTGAGCTTCTCCTAGATCGATGGGATAGAAAGTCATTCCGCTCCATCAGATATCCCAGCCAAACTCTAGCCAACAGATCCAAACTCTTTGGCAAGTCGCGACAATGGCCACTACCCTGCTCTACTCTCTGCAATGGATTCCGCATGGCTCCACTACTCTCTGGCGAGCCGCGACAACAGACACCACTCCACTCTCCATAACAAACTCCACGTGGCCCTGAATGACCCCTGACGCCACTACTCTCTGTAACAAACTCCGCACGGCTCTGACCAGTCCACTACCAGGCGGTTACAGATGTCACTATCAATCAGTTATACTCTCCGTCTATAAAATGGGACCTCCAGATACGTTCTTCTCTAAGCTCAAAAACTCTATCCCAAAATTTTGCTAAAATTTTCACTCGAGCACTCCATTTCTATTGAAGCAGAGTACTGACTTGAGCATCGGAGGGTCTTGCTGGAGCACCCCCAACTCCGATTTTGACTTCCCTTGCAGGTCCCGACGGCGGCCACGGTCATCTCGACTCTAGCAACTCCAGCTTCGGTGGAATTCTACACCAACAGAATTGGTACTAGAGGAAGGGCACGCATCTTCACAGTACCCTTGTTCTTGAAGGAGTGCTCAATGGGACTACCTCCAGTCATCTTCTCCGACGTCTTCCTCTCCTTCCCCTACTAGATCTTTACCTGATGCCTCCCTGAAAGGCATCCACCAGGCGATCCATGACCTCCGTGGCCAGATCTCAGGCTTCGGCCTCACCTTTAGTTTTTCAGGCTCCTCCCCCTCCTCTGGCAATGGCAGTCGGTATGGAGCAGTTCGACCTGCTGGTTCAGTAGGTCAGAGGCCTCACCAAAGCAGTGCAGGCCATGCAGCAGCAGCAGCAACAGCCGCAGGTGTCAGTGCAGTTGGAAAGAGCATCGTCGAAGTTTCAAGATCCGGTAATAGGGCGGGCCACTTGGGCCAGTCATCCTATCTTCCCTAGAAAGGGGAATCCGAGGGTGGAGAGCCTCCGATCTGATCATAATTCCACTCCCAGATGATCCCTACCTCCACTCTACCAGAAGACCCTCGAGACTCACAGTCGAGAGGACCTCCTAGATCGAAGGCTCCAAGAGATGAACCGACGGATCGAAGAGCTCCACCACGCTCCCCCTACTTATGGTGAGGACATCTGTACTGACCCTCCCTTCTCTTAAATGATCATGCAGGAACCGATCCCACCAAACTTCAAGCTCCCCCAATTCGAAAGCTAGGATGGGACCTCAGATCCAGTTGACCATCTGGAGGCCTTCCGGACAATGATGCTGCTCCATGGTGCGCCAGATGCCATCCTGTGTCGAGCTTTCCCATCCACTCTGAAGGGAGCAGCAAGGAACTAGTACTCGATGTTGAAGCCGGGTACCATCTTATCCTTTGACCAGATGAGCCACCAGTTTGCGGCTCATTTTGTTAGTAGCCGGCATCCTCAGAGAGGCTCAGAGTCCCTCATCAACATCAAGCAAAGGGAGGAGAAATCCATCCGAGCTTATGTCAACTGTTTCAACGTCGCCACGTTGGAGGTCTGACCAATCGGTCGTGATGGCCGTCCTGAAGGGCGGTCTTCAAAAGAATGATCTTTTGTTTTCTCTAAAAAAGAAGTATCCCAAGGACTTTGCTGATTTGCTGGCTCGGGCCGAAGGATATGCCCGACCAGAAGAAGCCTTCAAGATGAAGGATGAGGACATCGTGAAGGAGTGGCAGGCAGGAGACTCAAGCAAGCCTGCAGTTGAAAAAGGGTCGAGTGAAGCTCGACCGCATTCTCAAACTCCTCCCAGACACAGGCATGTTCGGACTCCTCCCCGAGCTCGTAAGCAGAGAAGCCCAGACCACAGAGTTCGACGGAGCTCTCCCCCCAGAAGATTCCATAGTTACGCCCCTCTCAACGCATCAAAAACTCAAGTGCTGATGGAGGTTAGGGAGCAGCTGCCAAGACCGGAAAGGATGCGCTCGCACCCCGAGAAGTGCAACCTAAATAAATTCTGCCTCTATCATCGTGACCACGACCATGACACAGAGGAGTGTATTCAGCTCCGAGATGAGATTGAGGAGCTCATCAGATGAGGTCGGCTCGACAGATTCATTCGACGCCGACCCGAAGGAAGGGAAGATCGGCCTAGAGCCTTGCCATAGCCGGAGCCGCCAAGGAGGGAGGAGCAACCTAAAGATCGGCCTCCAATTGAGATTATCAACTCCATCTCAAGAGGACCCTGACGGGGAGCAGACCTTCCACGGCTATAGGATTCAAAAATCGACGAATGTATTACCAACAACTTTGCCCTAAATAAAAATTTCTTTCATATTCGCATATTTTTTCTTTTAGCATGAGTTTACAACGATAGGGAGTAACTCCCTCATACAATCAAAATTAAGCTTGTTATGAACAGGAGGAGAACCTCATCCTAACATGAGCAAAGACGAAGGCTCGATTTCATAAAGACTGGATGGGGGGAGAGGCCCTCGCAACGGCCCATATGTGCCCCCACAGTCTTGTTAGGAACAAGAGAAAAATCTCATCCTAACATGAGCAAAGTCGAAGGTCCAGTTTCTTAAAGATCGGATGGGGTGAGAAGCTCTTGCAACGGCCCTTATGTGCCCCCACAGCCTTGTTAGGAATAGGAGGAGAACCTCATCCTAACATGAGCAAAGATGAAGGCTCGGTCTCTTAAAGACTGGATGGGGGGAGAGGCTCTTGCAACGGCCCTTATATGCCCCCACAGCCTTGTTAGGAATAGGAGGAGAACCTCATCCTAACATGAGCAAAGTCAAAGGCCCGATTACTTAAAGATCAGATAGGGGGAGAGGCCCTTGCAGCGGCCCTTGCGTGCCCCCACAACTCTGTTAGGAACAGAAGGAGAACCTCGTCCTAACATGAGCTGAAACTGACTGTCGGGAACAAGAAGAGAACCTCGTCCTGACACAAACAAAGGCTCGATCGATCAAGATCGAATAAGGAGGAAAGCCTCCTCAACGGCCTCTCTACACTCTCATGACTCCGTCAAGAGTAGAGGGAAGACCCTCACTCGAACACAGAAGAAAAAGAGAGATGAAAAGAGAAAGCGATAAACTACGCCAGCGATAAGTGAAAACGAACTATATCAAAGGCACAAGGGACCTCGTCTCAATGAGGAAGAAAATCCTTGTCGAAACTCTCCAGTCCCTAAGGACGAATCAATACAACGACGACCAGGAATCTTCGAACAACGTCGATGTCGAACAGGATGAAAGACAAAAAAAATTCGATAAACGATCACTCAATACCAAAATGGACAAGATAATGAAAAATTTTCTTTTCATTTCATTAGTAAAGTATATATTACAAAGCCTTGAAGGCCAAAAAGAGAGACGACAAAAAAAAAAAGAAGAAGAAAGGAGCTCTAAGGAAGCCCAGCTTCTTCCGACTTCGAGCTCTCAGTTTCAGTCCTTATTAGGGATTGCCTTCAGTTTTTAATTTCTTCCTCTAGTTCTATCTTTCTCAGCAGCATATCATGGTACATCTGGTAGAACCGTCGGCTCTCACCCTCCGACTTTCGAAGCCTCTTCCTCAGGATCTCGGACTCTGCCTCGACATCTTTGACCGCCTGCTGCTCGTGGACTAGCTGAATCTTCAGCCGCTGCAGTTCGACCTCCTCCCGCCCAAGGGCCACAGACAATTCTGCCATGGTCCCTCTCAAGGAGTGGAGCTCGTCGGAGCCTTGTGCAGAGGCGAGTTGGACTCTCTCAGATAACTGCCTCCGAAGGTGGCAACTTCGTCGGTCGCCGTTTGGAGCTTCATTCGGTAGTCCTCTACTTGCCCGCTCCAGCCGACTCGGTAGGCGTTGTAGTTCGCCTCAGCATCCTGCAACTACTTTTGAAGGTCAGAGAACTTCTTTGACTAGTCTCGGTTGCAGTCGGCTTGGACTGTGACCCAGGATGAGCTCCCTTCCAACTGGCCGATCTTCTCCCGTGCGGCCGCCAGCTTGACTTTCAGGGAGCTGATCTTGGAAGCCTGAGCCCAAGATCGGTCACTGGCTCATTTTTGAAGTTCCTCGAGCTCCATCATGAAGTCGGCCTTCTTCTGGATGAATTCCATGAGACCCTTTCTGTGGAGATCCTGAAGGCGAACAACCTCCGCAGTGACTTCCGAATGGCTCTTCCTCAGCTGGTGAAGTTCATCTTCTAGCTTCTTGGATTTCTTTGTCAATTGATGAACTTTCCTTCTGAGGTCTCAGATCGTCGACTTCAAAGGAATCTCCTGTGGCAGGAGGAGAGCTTCGACAGGGCACTGTCATTGGGAAACAAGAGCACCACGACTCAGATTAGTACAAGAAGACGAAAAGTAAGGAAAAGAATAAAAAAAAAAGAGGGGGGGGCCTCTGTAAAGAAGGATCCAATTTCATTGATTAAATAATTTTCAAGTACAAGAGAACGGAAAAAAAAATCACCACAAAGGAAAAATACAAAGCTAGAGGTTCTGGACCTCTGGGGTAGAAGTAGAGGGGCTCGGCATCCTCGAAAGATCGTCAGCGGCGGCTGCAGCGGTCGACGAGGTCCCAGCTGGAGGAGGATCGGCAGCGGCTTCGGATGGTCTGACTTCATCATTGGACACCTCATTCAGGAAGCCGAGATCCAATTCGAAAAACCTTCCAGCCATCTTCTCTTGGTAGAGTTTGAAACCCTTGATGAAGGTGTCCTGGCCGAACTGGACCTTTAGATCCTCCATCTCGGACGAGGCCTTAAACTCCTCCACTGCTCGGGCCCCTGCCTCCGAGATTAGGGACGGAATCCGCACTTTTAGCTTGGAAACCTGTGCCTTCAACTCGGAAGCCTGCACCTTTAGTTCGAAGAATTCATCCTCAACCTTCTTTCTCTCCTCCTCCAAGGCGGTCCTCAAATTGGATGACGTTTGTCCCTCCTTTTCCAGCACCTCCTGGAGACTTAGGACCTCGGTGATCTTCTCCTCAAGGTGGGCGGCCCCAGCCAGGCGACCTTCCTCCGCATGAGCTGCCTCCCTCTTGGCGATCTTCACCACCTCGACGTTGGCGACAAGCTATGCCCAATCTGCAAGAAAGGTCGGGGAGTCAATATAAAGACTGAAGAATAAATTAAGTAAAGAGGCAAGAAGGAGAAAAAGGTGAGTTAACCTACTTCGACGAAGGATCCTAGAGAGTCCCAAACCCGCAGCTCGGGATCAGCAAGGATGATCCTCTCGATGATCTCAGGCAAAATGCACCCTTCGACCAGCCTCTTTATTAAGTCCCTGTTGTTGAAGGAATTTTCCCTCAAGTTTTCCTCAGAGTCGTCGGCTCCCTCGACGGCAGCCTTGCGACTGCAGCTCCTCCGGGCCAGGGTCTTCTTTCTCCTCCTCCCTTCGGCCTCGGGTGCCCCCTCGGGATGAGCCTCTGGAGCAGGATCCTTGGCCAGGGGGCTCCTTAAAAGGGCTCGGGGGACTTCGGGTTCAGCATCAGAAGAGACTTCGACGGTGATGACCATCGGAGCAGGCACGGCCAAGCTTGTCCCTTTTGTCCTGGCTTTCTTCACCGACTGTGAAGTCGAGGCATCTTTTCTCTTGTGGGTCTTAAGACCCTGGGCTAAACTCTGAGCCACGCTTGCATCCATGTCTGTGATAAAAGAAGATCAACACGGCTCAGAGATGGAATAAGAGAAAGGGGAAACAAAAAAAAAAAAAATGGTACCGACAGGATTAAGAGGATTCAGGCCGACGTTGAACAAAAGTTGTTCCTTCGGGAGTTCGGAGAGGAGGGGGGCTTGATAGGCCTCGAGCTTTTTGGAGGCTTCAAGGTCGTCCCTTTCCAGGCTAGAAGCCCGACAGACGGAATCCCTCAGAGAGCCCCAAGGGGGTAATCCTAGCTCCAAGGTCGGGCATCGGACATAGAAGAACCTCTCCTTCCAGTTGTGGATAGAAGAGGGGGTGCCTTTCAGCAATCCCTTTCTATCGAACTGAGAAAAGAAGTACCACCAGTCTTTTGTCGAGGGATGATGCTTGAAGGTGTAGAAGTTCCTAAACAAAGAGAGGGTCGGCCGAACTTCAGCTAAACTACAAAGAGAAAGAAATCCTATAAAAAATCTAAAGGAGTTCGGCGCTACTGAGACTAAAGAAATATTCAGAAAATGAAAGAGGGCGATGACAAAAGGCATAAGTGGAAGCCGAAGTCCGGCACGAAAGGCCTCCTGGTACAGATAGAAGCGGTCGGGAGGGGGGAGCTAGCCCGGTCGGTTGGCCCGGAAGCTCCAACTCGTACTCTGAAGGAACTCCATACTGAATCCTTATCAGCAAGAGTTCGTCTAGAGTCAAAGAGCTGGGGATGGTGTCCGACACAAAAACCAGATGAGATTCAGTCCTAACTACGGGTTCGTCTACGGTACAAGGACTTTGGGGAGCTGAGGCCGACGAACTCCTAGAACCGCTAGAAGAGGAGATATCGGAAGACATTTTGGATCAAATAGAAGCCACAAAAATCCTGAAAAAAAAAAATCAAAAAAAATAGCAAACAAGCTCTCGAGAAAGCTAAACGAATGGAATACGAAGAAGAAAGAATAGAAGAATGGCAAGGAGTTCTAGGACTAACCTAGGTTGGCTCGAGGAGTGCGGGAAGACGGCAAGGATGATGAAAGTCGACCTGAAGGACGCCTAAGGCCGACAAGGATGCTAAAGGAGGCTGGAGCTCTCGGAGAAGTGAAGGAAATCGAGGGACTCTCTCAGGCAAAGTGAAACCCCTGAAGGAGGAGGATGTGTTTAAATAGGCAACAGGGCCTGGAGCAGTTATGATCATGGATCTCCTCTGGCCGACCTGCACTTGCCGCGTGTCCCACTCACTATGATAGGCTATTGAAAATGGCTGACAGCTGATAAAATCATTATTGCACCGTACCTAGAGCCATGCCCCAGCGGGAATTCTGAAAAAATCTTTTCGGATCACTTTGATTTGAAAAGACTCCGAGACCAGTGCGCCAAACGCCAAAATATTTGGCAACCTCCGAGTGCAGAAATTGAGGGGGGCAACTTCGAACATGAGAATTTCTCTGTACTTCCTTCATTCAGAATTTGAATTCGAAAGTAGGGGGACTGGTGTTGGGTATAAAATATCCCCCAGTCGAAGTTTGTAAAAGACCGACCCTTCCAGGGCTTCTTCGGCTTCCGACCTTGTGTGGCATCTCTCTGAACCCCCCGACCGTCCAAGCTTCCAGACTTCTCCGACAATGAGCTTCTCCATCCATCTACCGGACCGCTCCAAAGGCTCTCTAGGCCTCACTGTCAGCCGACCTTCTACAGTGATCATTATTATTCTCCAAGCTCCTTCCGGACTTCATCAATATCCGAGCTTCTTCGACAATGGGGTTTCTACGGTAATCAGACTCCATCCAAGTTTCTACGATGGTTGACCGCCTTCAGGATTCCAACCGGGCTCCTGTGAGAGCCAAACTTCTACTACGAGCGGTCTACTCCAAACTCCTACAGCGAGCGGTCTACTCCTAACTTCTACTATGAGCGGTCTACTCCGAGCTCCTACAGCGGGCAGTCTACTCTGGATCTCTACTGTAAGCAAATTTCATTCAAGCCCCTACTGTAAACACATTTCTTTCGAACTTTCATTATAGATAGACTTCAGCCGAGCTTCTTCGTAGTCCGATCCCAGATGAGCTTCTACAATGGGACAGGACCCACCGACCAGATCGCTACTCCGAGCTCTCACGACAGTCGATCTTCGATCGAGCTTCTACAATAAGCGGTCTCCTTTCAGTCTTCTACAAGGATCAGACTCCGTCCGAACTTCCATAGTGGATGGATATCGGACGAGCTTCTACGACGGATGGACTCCGACAGCTAGATTTCTATAATGATCGATCGCCTCCGATGTCTGCCGAACCTCTCCGACTCCATCCGAAGTCCACCGCCGGCCGACCCTCCACCAGATTCTTCATGAAATTGGACTTCTCTGGCGGATAATCTTCAGACAAGCTTCCACATCAGGCGAATCCCAGATGGACTTCTCTAGCAATCAAACTCCTACCGGACTTCACCGATGGAAAGTCTCCATCCGAGCTTCTACGACAGATGACTCCCACCTGTAGTATCAGCACCTAAGGTATCCGACAGCAGTAGACTCATTAGCAGCTTCGAAAATATCCAAGCTTCTCCTAGATCGACGGGATAGAAAGTCATTCCGCTCCATCAGATGTCCCAGGCGAGCTCCAGCCGATAAATTCGAACTCTCTGGCAAGTTGCGACAATGGCCACTACCCTGCTCCACTCTCTGCAATGGATTCTGCGTGGCTTCATTACTCTCTGGCGAGCCGCGATAGCGGACACCACTCCACTCTCCGTAACAAACTCCACGTGGCCCTGAATGACCCCTGACGCCACTACTCTCTGTAACAAACTCCGCACGGCTCTGAAGAATCCACTACCAGGCGGTTACAGATGTCACTATCAATCAGTTACGCTCTCTGTCTATAAAAAGGGACCCCCAGATACGTTCTTCTCTAAGCTCAAAAACTCTATCTCAAAACTCTGCTAAAATTTTCACTCGAGCACACCATTTCTGTTGAAGCAGAGTACTGACTTGAGCATCGGAGGGTCTTGCCGGAGCACCCCCAACTCTGGTTTAGACTTCCCTTGCAGGTTCTGATGGCGGCCACAATCATCTCGACTCCAGCAACTCCGGCTTCGACGGAATTCTGCACCAACATAGATCAAGTCCTAATTAATTTAAATTAGATTTAATTTAATTAGATTTGATTTAATTTAATATTAATTAGATTCAATTATTCAAATCAGATTTGGATTTCAAGCTCGATTGGATCAGGTTTGACAGCCTTTTGAATTTGTTTCGATTCAGACTCGATTTGAACCCAATTAAGATCCAATTTGAACCAGATAAACTATGACTCATAGAGCCTAAGTTTTTTTAGACTCTCTCTCCCAATCTCATGTAGAAAAGGAGAGGGAGTGCATGGAGATGCACCCCCATTTTTTTTTTCGCATGTGAAGGGGAGGGGCGCCAACTATTGGTGCCCCACTCCATCTAAAATTCTGGCGCCCCACTCCATCTAAAATTCTCTCTCCTCCTGATTTAATTTCTATTTGAATTTGATTTGAAATAAGACTAAATCCTTATCAGATGTGGTGTGGAAATAATTTTTGTGTGATAAAAAATTATGAAAATGAAAGGATGTATGAAAGAAAGGTGGGCACCAACTAAAGAAAGATGGGCGCCAATATCCTCTATGTGTCATCCTTCCTTATTTCATTTTTTTTCTATTTTAATTTAATTCAAACTAAGAAGGAGATAATATTTAAAAGGAAAGGTGTTGGACCTTAATTTTATGTGACAAAAATCTAGAAAATATTGTGGGTGTGAGCTATTTTTTTGGTGAGAGATTCTTCTTACCGCACAACACAATCCTAATGCCCACCTTCTTTCTTCCTTTTACCTCCACACCCAAGACCTGATGGTGATCAAATGTAAGAGAGAAAAAGAGAGAGAGGAAGAGAAGAATAAAGATTCTTCTTCCCTTCTTGGTGATCTGGTTCAGATCTCGTCAGATCTGTGCGAAGGAGTTTGCGCAACGATCATCTTCTTCGAGATCTAGAAGAAGAGATTCAGATCCAAGGCTGAGAAGTGAGATCTGCAAGGTGCACACTGATGATCTCAATACTCTGATCAGGCATCTTTATGTAGATATCAGTAGAGGTTGGGTGCGTGCATTGCTACGATCGAAACCTCGAACATCTACAAGATCTGAAGGTATAGAGATCTGATCTTTGATTTTATTTTACTGATGTTTATTTTTTCTTTTTAGATTTTAGATCAAGGTAACATATTTGTGTCAAGATCCTAAGCATGGTTTTCAGATCTGATTTGATACATATATTAAATTAAAAATATTTTAATTTATTTACTTTTACTGTATAAAGTTTTTAGAAAATTTTAAACTACACGTACAAAACCACCCTGCTTTCCAACATGAGCATGGGTGGTCGAACAACACAATTGTGAATGTGGATCTAGAGATCTTTGCTGGTTATTTGCAGCCACACAGCATATCCGACCTCTACGAATCATTCACATGAAGCCCTCATACCAATCTGCTGTCTTCGAGAGTGCTAGCCCATAAAAACTACTCTTGATGGCTGATCTGATTGGATCTTCTTCTCCAATCACCTCGGACCCTTTCAAAGTTGAAGATGGATCAACAGAGGTCACTAGAGAATAAAGGAATAGCAAGAAATTATCTAGATCTAATCTGGATCTCCCAATCCAAAACAACTCAGCACCAAGGCTGAACACTCACCAAAGAAGAGATAGTTCTCTTCTGATCACATACCAAAAGCAAATTCGCCCACCCCAGATCCTCATGCCCAAGACCCCTAGTTTGGCCCCTCTCTTCTTTAGATGTCTCATGGTGGAAAAAAAAATTGAGAGCCAATGCACAAAAATTAGCTCCTTTTAAGGTTGCCAATCAAGGGTGATAGGATAGGATAAGTGCCCATTCAAATTTGAATTCAAATCTCATTTGAACTCAAACCAAACCAACCTTATCGCCATCCATCCTCTGATCAAAGAAGTGTCGAACATGAGTAGATGGGCATAAAGAAACATCAGGAGCTTCTCCTTTCTATTGCACAAAAAGAAATCATCAAAAGTGGCCGACAGGTGGAAGGATTAGGATGAGGTTTTAATCAAATTCAAAACTCATTTTAAATTTAAATCAAAACCAACCACGATCCTATCCAAGTGGGCAACAAAGTAGAGTATTTGCTAGAGAAATCTCATGCACAAATAAGCTTTGTGCGATGAAGAATGGCATAGAGAAGGGAAGGTGGCGCAAGGGACTTCAAACATTCGAATTTCGAATTCAATCTTGAATTCGATATTCAAGTTGATTTCAAATTAAAATCAAGTTTGATCTAATCAAACTTTATCTAATTAGAAGTAATTGAACCTAATCTAATTTGATCCTAACTCAATTAGAAATTAATTCAGTTCAAGGCCTGATCAAATCATGACTTATTCTCTCTTAGCGATTAGGTCATTCTATAACTTAATCATATTTGACCTAATTAAATCTAATTCAATTAGACTTAATCTAAACTTTAATGCTTAATCAAATTGAGTTAATCAATGATTTAATTGCTAACTAATCCTCCTAAATATCACTGACTTTCAGTGAATTAATTTACTGCAACTATTACTCAAGATTAATCATCAATCGTATTGACGATTTTATCCTTAAACGATTCTCAATCGTCGATCAGCCATATGATTGGGGAGGTACTTCTTATGTGTGTGACCTTATATATTTAAACCTAAATTAGTAGCATAAGAATAAATTTTTATACCAATCGAAGTGATCATCTAGCAATGGTACCCAACGTTCGGATAGGTCGAATGGGTGCGAAGCAACATCCAAGAACCTAATGGACTATGGTTACCATATAATTCATCCCTTTGACCTTTGATGCTCAGGATGACTTTAAAGTTTACTATCAACTCTTGATCAGTGCATCCTTATATGTGTCTTAACCAAATTAATCCTGTGACTCCTCACAAAGACTATCCTGACTAAAATTTTGCTAAATTGAAACACATTGAGGCATACTCTCCAATCACTTGGAGTGGTCAATCTCATCTCAACTCATACACCAACTTCACAAGTACTTGACTGTACCCAAAAATCTTATAATCTTGAATTAAAAATTTAAGTAGTCCGACATCAAAGTACAGTGAGTTGCTTGCAAGTCACCATGGTGATCTCAAGTTGGAGGGACACTTATACCCATATCCCTTCAAAGTAACTCTTAACAGCAGAGTGCTCCAAAATTAGTCATGTTCAGTAAGATATACTCCTACGTCTTACTTACATGTCATGCCAGTGTCTCCACACTCCTTGGTTAAGAGGACAACCAACACACATGGCATACAACGACCTATATTTGATATAGCTATCTTCCTAATAATAGCATATCATTTGATCGTGAACTAGTTTTAAGGATTAAACGATATATCCTTCTATATCGATTCAAATAGTCCTAAGAATTTCATCACAATACTTGAGTTCATAGAAGATGTACACAAAGTGATGAAAAAACTAAATAATATTTTATTAATAATTAATAATTCATATATAATTTATAAATATAAGCTCAACTGTCAATAGGCTAATGATTGACTTTAGGATACATTGTTGGATTTCGATCATGCAGTGAAATATAAATTTTTAAAAAATTTTAACATGCATATCAAAAGCTTTAACAATTAAAACTAGCCGATCGAAACTCAAATCCTAGAATCACCTTATAGATGTCGAACAAACCAAAACCAAGCATGCAAAGAGTTAGAAACTTATACTTTCTAAAATAAGCAATATGGTAAAATAAAAATCTTCATGAAACTTCAAAGTAGAAGTCCTCCAATGGTGATCCATATGAAACATGATCAAGAACTTTCCCAACCAATGCAATGCCACAGCCTTTTCTTCACTAGTGTGCTGCTAGTTTTCTTCTCGAAGAACAATCACACCAACATCTGTTTGCCTTTGATTTCTCCACTAAGACCATGCCAAGAGAGTTCTCTCTAAAAATCTCACAATCTAGATTTTGATTTTGTACTCCAACATATGAAAAAATCAAACCCTAGGACAAGCACACCACACTTGCCTTTTTTCTCACCTCTCTTCTTTCTATTTTTTCCACTCAATTTTCTTATCTTTTTGCTTTAATTTTTTCTAACTTTTTCCTCTCTTATCACATGCCTAAGAACTAATTTTTTTAGGATTTTAACCTATATGGAATGTCTCATATAAATATGGGATGAAGGAACAACAAGGAGTCCCAAGGAACGCCAACTCTTGGTGCTCTGCCTTCCCACATAGAGAATTAAATCTCTGATGAATTAATTGGTATAGAAGAGCCTTCATATAGAAGGACTCCTCATCTTCTATGCCTCATAAATTCTTTGGATTAATTTAGCATGTGACAATTAAAGAATGAGTAGATAAAAAGGAGATGGCTAGGTGCATTCATGCAAAAGGACTCTTCCTTCTCTTAGGCGCCAATAAATATGGGGCGGTAATAAATAAATGGTGTGGACCTAGTGGCATGGAGGACTCTTTTTCCATCTGAAACACTTCCAAGACAAGGAAATAAATTGGACCTAATCTAATTAGATCAAAGGCAATAGGTTAAGACTAGCTCAAATTCGTTTGAATAAATCTAATTGGGAACTTTGGTTAATATAATATGCTAGCATATCAAATTAACTCCTAGAATTTACATTAATCTCTAATTAAATTAGATCAAGATCAAATCTCAAAGTGTGTGACCCATGGAATTTCAAATCTAGCTAGTAGTAGACTCAGGCTCTTAATCTAACCCTAATCCGATTAGACTAGGTCAGTCCAATGGCACCAATTAACTAGAACTCTTTCTAATTAATTTTTGAATTAAACTCTTTTAATTCTTGTAAGTCCACAACCTAAGATTGATATCTAACAATGTGTCATGACTATCCGAAAGAGATGAAATTTGATAGAAATATCAAAAATATTCTTCAATGGTAAGTTACCATGCAATTCAATCTTTCAATCATACAACACCCCAGATGAGCTATGGCATGGAATCATATCAAGCCCAATTACTTATATAAATATATCTCAATTAGAAAGTGATGATTCAGTTGATGATACATTAGAAACTTCTTTCTAATTATCATCCTACTTTGGCCAAAGACTTTCAGAATCATCAACCTATAAGATCACATAGGATGTTCGCTTCCTTTATTAGGAGTGACCAATCTCTTATTGACTACTCACAACCTCCATACACACTTCACCATATCCAGAACATCCATCATAAGGATTTGAGAATCAAGTTAGGAAGTGAACTAAAATAAGAATATATGTACACAAGGTATCATGGTGATCTCAGGTCAAAGGATCACTTGCACAACTCCCACTAAAGAACAACCAGCTGACATGTAAATAAAACTCTATCAGATATTCTCTCATACGTCAATTCAGTGAACTAATTTTTTAATGAGCACCTACAATCTTGTATTAGTGTCTCCACACAAATGGTTGTGAGATCAACCACCCTCACTACTGAGCATACATAGGATGTGCCAGCCTTACCAGTATCATTAATCTCCGACTCAATAAACCAAAGACTGAAAATATTTTAGATTAAGGCTATCAAGGATTTAGATCTCACTAGCGTGATCTCATCATGATCCTAAAATCATTGGCCAGACCTATGGGGTTCATTATAATCTTAAAACAATAATAAGATGTAATATATAATGAATCAAAATATCTATTTTATTAATTAATAATGTCAAGTACATGAGTTTGAAAGACAAAATACAGAAAAAGATCCCATCACATCCTATATGCAATTGATTTGTGGGGTATAATTCTTTCAATCTCTCACATACACTAAAGTCAATCACCTCTATACTTGATGCCCATTCTATCTAGATGGTGGTCAAACTGCTACAATGATAAGGCCTTAGTGAATGGGTCTACTATATTATTCTTGATATCAACTCGCTACACGATCACATCACATCTTTTGATGATCTCCTGAATGAGGTGGATCCGCCTTAGAATGTGCTTAAATTTATGATGAGACCTCGATTCTTTGGCTTGAGCAACTGTCCCAGTATTGTCACAATAAAGAGGCATTGGTTGTTCAATTCTCGAAATCACATCCAATTCTGAGATGAACTTCTTCATCCAAACGACCTCCTTAGCAGCCTCACTAGCAGTAATGTACTTAGCCTTAATGACTGAGTCAATAATGGTTTGCTGTTTGAAACTCTTCCAACTTACTGTTCCACTATATAGGATGAACACATATGCAGATATGGATTCGCTATCATCCGAATTAGATTGAAATCTAGAATCAGTATAACCTTTTAGTTTTAAATCAAATCTTTTATATATAAGAAAAATATCTCTAGTCCTTCTCAAGTACTTGAGTATGTTTTTCACAGCTTTCCAACGATCCTCCTCTGGATCTATCTAAAATCTACTTACAATGCCCAAGGTATAAGCCACATCAGGCCTAGTACATAGTATAACATACATAATCAATCCTACAGTCGAAGCATAAAGAATAAAACTCATTCTATTTCTCTTTTTAGGTATCTTAAGAGACATCTTCCTAAAGAGTTGTATGCCATGACTCATGGGCAAGTAACCTTTTTTACTTCCCTCCATGTAAAACCTCTTCAACACAAGATCTATGTACCTTGATTGGGACAAGCCAAGCATTCTTTTTGATCTATCCCTATAAATCTTTATACCAAGTATATAGGATGCTTCACCCAAGTCTTTCATGAACAACTTTTATGATAGCTATATTTTGACGGATTGCAACATAGGGATGTCATTCCCAATGAGCAGTATGTCATCCACATACAAGATCAAGAAAATAACAGCACTCCCATTAGTCTTCTTGTACACACAAAGTTGATCCATATTTTTGATAAAGCCAAATGATATGACTGTCTCATCAAAATAAATGTTCCAACTCCTCGATGCTTGCTTTAATCTATAAATAGATTTTTTTAACTTGCATACTTGATTTGCTCTCTCACTAAAGATAAATCTCTCTAGCTGAGTCATATAGATTTTCTCCTCAAGATTTTCATTGAGGAAGGCAATCTTGACATCCATCTATCAAATCTCAGAGTCATGGTATGCAGCAATAGCAAGTATGATTCGAATAGACTTGAGCATGGCTACGAACAAAAAGATTTTTTCATAATCAACACCTCACTTTTGTCTGAAATCTTTGGTCAATAGTTTAGCCTTATAGGTCTCTACTTGACTATCTACTCTAATCTTCTTCTTGAAAATCTATTTGCAGCCTATTGGGGTCACACCCTCAGACGTATCAACCAAAGTCCAAACTTGGTTGGTATACATAGAGTCCATTTCAAATTTTATAGCTTCAAACCATTTGTCAGAGTCACTACTCATGACAGCTTCCAAATAGGTCATTGGATCATCATTCTCAATGATGTGTGATGTGTTGTCATTCTCAATAACAAACCCATACCTGAGTAGTACATTACGCACTCTACTTGACCTTCGAAGAGAAAGTATGTGTAGTGACTATGCCTCAATAATGGGTACTTCTGGTTGAGCATCAGTTTGTGAATTCTCCACATGCTGATTCTAGATAGACTATAGGCCTAGAATTTTCTCATGTTCAACTGTCCTCCCACTACCCCCTTCTTGGATGAACTCTTTCTCTAAGAAAATGGTATGTCTACCAACAAACACCTTTTATTGAGTAGGATGGTAGAAGTAGTACCCTATACTCTCCTTGGGATAACCTACAAACCTATATTTTTTTGATCTAGCACTAAGTATATGTCCATCAATATTTTTCACATAAGCAAGACAAATCCAAATCTTAAGATATTTAAGATGGAGGTCATGGAGAACTCGTAAGACCTCATCGTCAGTCATTTGCTAGATTAGCTTGAATCGTTTTCATTTGTAAATCTCATGGAAACTCTTTTTCAGTATTCACACTTGCTTTAGCCAAAGACTTTCTGAACTAAGTCTCACGAATCGCATAAGACTTCTCCTTTTCTATCAAGATCGATAGATTCCATTTAGATGCATCCCACTCTAAATAGTGAACTTGAACCTACTGTAGCCAGCATACCAGCAAAGGCCCAAATGGTTAGGGACCAAGAAAATGTGCAGTCAAACTTAGTAGCTTTACCGTGAATAGCCGATGACACTGCAAGTCAAAGGACCACTCACACCACTGCAGCATCGAGATAACCACTAACGAGTGAGTAGATATCCAAGTGGTTTCTCATGTTGGTCACACTCAGTGCAAGTTATTCTTTAACAATAATTTGTACCCTCACCCCAGTGTCCCTACACTGCAGATCCGAGACTCATCTACCCACAGAGGAGGTAAACTATGCACCGATCTTGAATGGATTGATCACTATCCTCCATGATGATCCTTTAATCGAGAGTATTTAGAAACTAAATATAATGAAGTGTGTCTCAAATTCTCAATACTTTGAGAATATATAAAATTATATTTATTAATTTTTAAGATAAATCATAGACATATAAATATGATTAGAAAAAAAAAGCTCTTTATTGATATAAAAATATTATAAATACAAAATTAAGTTCTAAAATTATAAAAATATATCAGTCAATAATTAGCTTTTAGGATACATATCTAACAAACTCTCACTTGACCTAAAGCTAATTAGCCATATACCTAAGGCCCATCTTCTCAAGGTGAGCTTTGGTCTTCTGCTGGCGGAGAGACTTAGTCAGTAAGTCTGTCACATTGTGCATGGAGTCAACTCTCTGCACCTTGACGAACTTTTTCTGGAGGTATTCACGTATGATGTGAAACCACCGCTCTATATACTTGAACTTTTGATGAGACCTGAGCTTCTTAGCAAGAGCTATAGCATCGTTGTTGTTGCAGTGTAGTGCAATGTCATCTGATAGCATCACATCCAGCTCCGTAATGAACTTCTTGAATTAAAAGACTTTTTTAGTAGCTTCAGAGATGGCGATGTACTCGGCTTTCATGGTCAAATCTATAATGATCGGCTGCTTGAAACTCTTCCAACTAATTGCACCATCATTACACAAGAAGATACACCTCGATGTAGACTTCTATCATCGACATCAGTCATGGAGTTTGAATTGGTGTATCCCTCAACTTTCAAATCTGATCCTCTACTAAAGATCAATAAATTCTTAGTCCTTCTCAAGTATTAAAGGATATTTTTCATAGCAATCCAGTGTTCTTCATCTGAATTTGCTTGATATCTACTCGTGACACTCACGGCAAGAGTTATATTAGGTCATGTACATAACATGGCATACATGAAGCTCTCTATTATCGAAGCATAAGGGATCTTGCTCATGTGTTGTATCTCCTCAGGTATGTCAGGATACATCTTCTTGGAGAGATAAATATTATATCTAAAGGATAAAAGATCCCTCTTGGAGTATTTTTATGCTGAACTTCTTCAGCACATCCTCTATGTACATTCGCTGTAAGAGTCCTATCATTTTCTTAGATCTATCCCTATAAATCTTTATACCAAGAATATAGGAAGCTTCTCCTAGATCTTTCATGAGAATATCATTCTCAATCAGGAGGATGTCATCCACGTACAATACAAAAAATATGATAGCACTCCTACTGATCTTTTTGTACACCACGGCTCCTCTTCATTTTTGATAAAATCAAATGTTTTGATTACATCATTAAAATAAGTGTTCTAACTTCGAAATGCTTGTTTGAGTCCAAATATGAATCTTTATAGCTTGCAGATCTTGTGATCACTATCACTGGATGTGAAACCTAAAGGTTACTCCATATAGATATCTTTCTCAAGATATCCATTTAGAAAGACAGTTTCACATCCATCTGTCAAATTTTATAATCATGAAAAGCTGCTATCGCAAGCAGAGTATAGATAGATTTCAGCATGACCACAGACAAAAAGATTTTATAATAGTCAATGCCTTCGTGTTGACTATAACCTTTCGCAATAAACCTTATCTTATAGGTCTCTACCTTACCATCTGATCTAATTTTCTTCTTATAAATCTATTTACACCCAATAGGTACATTACCTTCAAGTGGATCTACTAAGGACCAAATCTGGTTGGAATGCATTGAATCAATTTCTGACTTCATCGCTTCCATCCATTTCTCAGAGTCAATATCTAACATTGCCTCATCGTAGGTCTTGGGATCATTCCTAATATCTCTATCTCCCATAAGGAATGCTTCCTCTAGATCCTTTGTAAGAATACCTAAGTACCTTTCAAGAGGATGGGAGATTCTAGTTAATCTACGAGGTGAAGGAGGTATCACATCTACTGGCTCACTATTGGGTTTAGATTCTTGAACTCGATGCTCTTCAGAGATTTTCTCTTCGAGCTCAATCTTCCCCCCATTGCCTCCATCTTGGATAAACTCCTTTTTTAAGAAAATGGCATGACGGCTCACAATCAAATTATGATCCTCAAGAAGACAGAAGTAGTATCTCATGATTTTCTTAGGATACTCTATGAAGCAAGTCCTAAAGGACCTAGCCTCTAACTTGTCTGCCTACTATCGCTTGACATAGGTCGAACATTCCTAAATCTTGAGATACCCAAGAGTTGACTTCTTACCATGCCATAACTTATATGGTGTAGTAGGAACGGAGTTAGAGGGAACCCAATTTAAAAGATGAATTGCAGAAAGTAATGCATGTCTTCAAAGAAAGATAGGAAGGTCTGTGAAACTCATCCTGGATCAGACCATATCTAATAAGATCCGATTCCTCTTTTTAGATACCCCGTTGAGCTGAGGCATCTCTAGATGTGTCCACTATGAGACTATACCATTATCCTTGAGATAGGTCTGAAATTCTCTACTAAGATATTTTTCTCCTTGATCTAATCGAAGAACCTTTATGATTTTTTAGTTTATTTTTCTACTTCATGTCTAAACTCTATGAACTTTTCAAAGGCTTCAAACCTATGGTGCATCAAATACACAAACTCATATTATGAATAATCATTGATAAAAGTTATGAAGTAGATATAGGCATCCCTAGCTTATACATCGAATGGACCGCACACATCATGTGTACTAGGGCTAATATCTCAGTGGCCCTTTCTCTTTCTCCCACAAAAGGCAGCTTGACCATTTTTACTTGAAGAGATGATTCACAAACTAGATAAGACTCGAAAGTTAATAGTCTGAGAAGATCATCTTTCTCCAATTTATTGAGTCTGTCCTCTCCTATATGGCCTAGAGTAAGTGCCACAGATACTTTTGGCTAATCTTATCTCTAAGTCTCTTAGATCCTATGACATTCACAGTTTGCTCGTTAATATTAATACTCGCATCCATATACAAATGACAAAAATCATCAATCAAGAAAGTACGTGTAACAACTTTATTTGCAAAATAAATTGAGCACGTATCTTTATTGAAATGAAAATTATAATTATCCTATACCAGTATAGATATGAAAATTAAATTTCTACTTACTACAAATACATAATAGCATCTTTCAAAATTAAATTAATTCTTAATGGTAATCATAGAGGATAGGTCCCGATGGCCACAGCAGCAACCCTTACTCTATTATCGATCTGAAGAGTGATCTTGCCTTTCCTCAGCCCTCTTACTTCTTCAAGATCCTATATAGAAGTGCACAAATGAGCACTTGAATCAAAATCTAAAATCCAACTAGAAGAAGAGAAAATTGTTAGATTAGTCTCAATAATGAGCATATCAAACATACCTTCAGAAAGCCCATCCTTTTTCTTGTTCTTGATAGTCGCCAAGCAAGTCGGATAGTTTCTTCTCCAATGACCTTCGACCTTGCAATGAAAACACTTTCCTTTATCATCGGCCTTCTTCAAAACCTGCTTCTTGGGTTTGACCTCATTCTTTTGCTTCTTCACAGGCTTCTTCTTCTTCTTGAAAGAAGACTTTCTCTTAGAGGAAGCCCGCTCCACAGTCAGAACTATTTTTCTTAAACTCTTCAATGTACCCTCTACTGTTACCAATATGTTCAATAATTCAAATAAAGTGCTATCAATTTCTTTCATAAGATAGTTCATGATGAACTATCCATACGAATCAGGAAGAGACTGGAGGATCAAATCTACCTGTAATTCCTTGTCCATATTCATGTCGAGCTTCTGAAGTTCCTCGATGTCTTTGATCATTATCAAATAATGATCATTGACGGACTGCCCATCATGTATTTTTGATTTGAATAGTCTTTGGAAGATCTCAAAGTGAGCTATGAGACTCTGCTCACCATACAACTCTTCCAGATGAGTCAGCATCTCTTTGGCAGTCCTCATGTCTTCATGCTATCACTGAAGATCATTAGACATGGATGCTAAAATGTAGCACTTTACCTTGTTATCCTCATCCATTTACTTCTCAAGTGCGGCTCATTGATCAGGGGATGGATAAGCTAGTAACACAGGTGCATCCTGGTCTAGGACATGGGTTAGTTTCTTGGAACTGAGAATGATTCTCAAATTTTGAAGCCAATCTTTATAGTTTGTACCGATCAACCTATTGGTATCAAAGATACGAGCTAAGAGTTGGAACTTGATATGGTTATCTATACAGAGAGCAGTTTCTAGTTAGATGTTTGTACTTATAAAAATATTTATTCTAAAAATATTAAAAATAAACAAAGATCCCACTATTTTCTCAAATCTCTCATACTCCTCGGGTGGAGAAATGGAAACCTATACACGATCGATTTCAAGTGGGTACTATTGGGTTCCAATGATGCAGCGGAGTATAAATTTTAAAATTTTTTACATGCATTCAACAATTAAAAATAAGTTTAATATTTAAACTAGACTGTCGGAACACAAAAGTCTTAGAAATTCCTTGATGATTGCAATCAAATAACATAAACATATATAACAAGAGAAGATCAGAAATCATATACCAACATGAAGATCACAAACTGATAATCTTGAGATCTCCATGAGACTTCAAAGTATAAGATCTCCAATGGTGATCTATATGAGACTGATCAGGATCCTTCCCAATTCGACATGGTGCTGCAGCCTTCTTCCTAAGCATGTTGTCGATTGTCCTGAAGGGAAGGGAAACAGTTTTCCTCCAAGATGTCTGGTTTGCATCTAAAAATCTTTTAATGTTCTACTTGTTTAATGATCAAATCCTTATCTGAAATGTAGTGGAACTAGAGATCAAATCCTAAATTATCTGATATAAATTTTTACAGAGGTCTGGATGTGCAGACCCTCTACTTCGCATGCACGTCAGACGTCGTAGAAAAGCAGAATGAACTCCAATCTAATTGGCTTAGCAACTCAATCAATAGAGGGATGAGATATGCTAGTATGATACCTCACACTAGCAGGTGAGATGCCCAAAGAGACCCCATGCCCAAAGGAAGAAGGGCGGCAACAAGGGGAGAGACAAAAGGGAATATAGGACCTCTCTCTCTTCTTACGCCTCTCTCTCTCTTTTCTCTTCTCTCAATCTGATTTGTTTGCTATGCTATTGCTATGTATCCATAGATAGAGACCCTCTCTATTTATAGATGATTTTTATGATCCAATGAGATTAGGATCCCTAATTCAAATCTGATTTGAATTGGTCCAATTCTTATGAAAGAAAGATTGCTATATAAGATATAATTGTCATCACATATGACAATCAACTTGCACCCAATCTCTCACCCACTTGGGATGCCCCAAATAAGCACCAAACTAAGTTTTGGTCATGCTTCATGAGAGGATATTTCTAGTACAAGTAGGAATACTCATATCTCATCCAAAATAAATCCGATTCGAATCCGATTTGAAGCTGGTTTGAAATAATTTCGAAAGACTGTCAATCCCAAACTCTTTAAAAATTTTATACCAAGTCTAACTTGAATTTTAGACCCATTTAACTCTAATTAATTTAGATCTAATCTAAAATTAATGAGTACTTAAATCTAATCTTTCATATATTCTATGAATCATAGATCAAAAACTATTCATCTCCGAGATCGAACCTGAACCTCATGTGTAGTACTAGCTAGACATAGTCAACTCTTCAATTCTGTTTGATCCATAACTTAATTTTTAATCAAGTTAGCTTATATATTCAATCAAGTCAAGTATTTCTAAATTGAACATATAAACATAGGTCAATTCCTTCCTACTTTGTCTGACTTGTGTGCGTGACTCCATAGGTTCAAACACTAAGTCGGTAGCACAGGAACCAATTCTTACACTAATCGAGGTACCATCTAGTAATGGTTTCTGATATCCAGATAGGTCGAATTATCGCAAAAGAATATTTTAGAATTCATACACATGATTACCGCATAATTCATCTTTTTGACCCTAGATGCTCTAGGATGATTTTAGGTTAACTATCAACCGAGATTGTTTCATCTGCATTGTATTTCAACCTTTCAAATCTATCTCATAGATTAACCTGGCTAAGGCTTTACTAAATTGAAATACAGTAATACATCAACTTCAATAATCCAGAGGGGTCAATCCCATCTTGATTCACATAGATTTTGTAAGTATTTGACTGTACCCAGTAGCCTTCCGTTACTGCATTAAAAATCTAGATAATCCGGCATCAAAGCACAGTGAGTTGTTTGCAAGTCACTATGATGATCTTAGGTCTGAAGGACACTTATACCCATATATTTCGTGAGCAGCTCTTGACAGCAGAATGCTCAACAGGTGAATCACTTATTCAGTAACGATGTACCCCTATATCTCACCTGTATGCCATACCAGTGTCACCACACTCCTTAATTAAGAGGACAATCAATCCATATGGCACACAACAATCTTCACTCGATTAACGTCATTATTCCATAATGATGAATCATTTGATAACAAATATGTTTAAGAACTATACGATAAATCCTCTCTTTATCGTACACTAGCATAGTTCCAGAGACTTCATCACAGTACAAGAGTTCAAAGAAGATGTCACTTTATGATAAAAAATATCAGAATAACTATTATTCAATACAAGGATGAACTCAATCATCATATGATTAGTTTTAGAACATAATTTCCAACAACTTTCACTTGGACTCAAGCCAATCGAGGCAGTATCTTATACCCATCTTCTATTTGAAGTTATCAAACTCTTTGATCCTGAGAGCTTTAGTGAAGGGGTCGACTAGATTCTCTTTTCCATCGATCTTCTGAAACTCGACATCACCTTAGTTCACGATCTCTCACACCAGATGATAGCAGTGCTGAACATGCTTGGTGTGATGGTACGACTTGGATTCTTTCGCTTGAGCTATGGCACTGGAGCTATCACAGTACAACAAGATAAGACCATCATGGAAGGTATAACTCCTAGCTCGATGATAAACCTTCGCAATCACACCACCTCCTTTGCAGCATCCGATGCAGCAATATATTCTGCTTCGTATACAGAATCGGTTATAATATGTTGCTTAGAACTCTTCTAGCAAATAGCTCCTTCATTCAAGATAAATAAGTAGCCCGACATACTTCTGCTGTCATCACAATCTGACTGAAAACTAAAATCAGTATATCTCATAAATTTTAGGTCAGAGTCTCTATAGATAAGTCATTGATCTTTAGTATTTTTCAAATACTTAAGTGTTGGTGCAAAAATCTGCTTGCGCTGGAGAAGCTGGAGTCGGGGAAGTCGCGGTCACCGTCGGGACCTGCAAAGGAAGTCTAAACCGGAGGTGGGGTTGCTCCGGCAAGACCCTCCGACGCTCAAGTCAGTTCTCTGCCTCAACAAGAATGGAGTACTCGAACGAAGAATTTAGCAGAGTTTTGAAATAAGAAAATGAGCTTATCGAATAACGTATCTGGGTCCCCCTTTTATAGGCGGAGGAAGCAATGGATTGATGGCGACGTTTGTAACCGTCTGGTAGTGGGCCGCTCATAGTCAGGAGGAATCTACTACGAAGAGTAGTGGAATAGACCCGTGGCCATCACTGGGGCGTGCCATGTGGAATCTGCCGTGGGAAGTGGGGCGCGGATGCTGTCGCATCTTGCCAGCAGATCGTGCGATATCCGTTGCAAGAGGTGGAGCAGAATCGCGGCCATTTATCATGGCCTGTCAGGTAGTAATGGAGCCGCGTGGGCGTGGGATCCGTCACAGGGAGTGGAGCAGTGTTGCGACCGTTACTGCGGCTTGTCAGAGAGTGATGGAGCTGCGCGGAGTCCGTCGCAGGAAGTGGAGCAGGATCGTGGCCGTGATTGTGGCCCGGGAATGCAGATCTGCTGGCTGAAGCTCGGCAGCGGTCGGAGTCCGGCTCCCGTAGGAGTCCGGACGGAGTCCGCTTGCGGTTGACGTTGTCGGCGGAGTTCGGCTCCCGTAGGAGTCCGGACGAAGGCTGCTTGCAGCTGTTGGAATTGAGGATGAAGCTCGGCTCCCGTAGGAGTCCGGGCGGAGTTTCCCTGCAATTAAAGCCAAAGGAGAGGTCCGGCTCCCGTAGGAGTCCGGACGGGGGCTTACCAGCGATCGGAGTTGAGGATGGAGCCCGGCTCCCGTAGGAGTCCGGGCGGAGTCCGCTTGCGGTTGACGTTGTCGGCAGAGTCTGGCTCCCATAGGAGTCCGGACGAAGGCTGCTTGCAACTGTTGGAATTGAGGATGAAGCCCGGCTCCCGTAGGAGTCCGGGCGGAGTTTCCCTGCAATTAAAGTCAAAGGAGAGGTCCGGCTCCCGTAGGAGTCTGGACGAAGGCTGCTTGCAGCTGTTGGAATTGAGGACGAAGTCCATCTCCCGTAGGAGTCCGGGCGGAGTTTCCCTGCAATTAAAGTCAAAGGAGAGGTCCGGCTCCCGTAGGAGTCCAGACGGGGGCTTACCAGCGATCGGGGTTGAGGATGGAGCCCGGCTCCCGTAGGAGTCCGGGCGGAGTTTCCCTGCAATTAAAGTCAAAGGAGAGGTCTGGCTCCCGTAGGAGTCCGGACGGGGGCTTACCAGCGATCGGAGTTGAGGATGGAGCCCGGCTCCCGTAGGAGTCCGGGCGGAGTCCGCTTGCGGTTGACGTTGTCGGCGGAGTCCGGCTCCCGTAGGAGTCCGGACGAAGGCTGCTTGCAGCTGTTGGAATTGAGGACGAAGCCCAGCTCCCGTAGGAGTCCGGGCGAAGGCTTCTTTTGAGGTTGAGACTTCTTTTGAGGTTGAGACTTCTTTTGAGGTCGGCCTTGTTGGCGGAGCCATTGATTCTGTGAAGGACTTCGGCTGGGGGGATTTTATACCCAACACCAGTCCCCCTACTTTCGAGTTTGAATTTCGAACGAAGGAAGTACAGAGAGATGGACACAGCCGAAGCCGTCCCTTCGAATCCTGTGCACCGCCGCCCTCAGATATTTTGGCATTTAATGTGCGCACGTCAGAGCCCGCTTTTTGATGAAGGTGACCTGAGGAGTCTTTTCAAAACCCCCGTTGGAGCGCGATCCCAAGCGCCGTGCCATGGAAATTTGTGAACGGTCAACCCTTGATAGCGATGAGGGGGACATGCACGACACGTGGCACGCACCAGTTGGCCTAGGAACACCCGCCCGCCATGACTGCGCTAGAATCCGTCGGCTATTTAAACCCCCTAATCTTCCTTCATGGCTTCATCCTACTGATAAGGCGGTGCCTTTCTTTCGCCTTAGAGCCTTGCTCCTTAGCTGCTTCCCTTACACCAGTGTCCTCGTCTTCTTCAGCCCCCCAATTCCTCTCTGAGGGTTCCCACGCCATGTCCTCTACCTTGGAAGCCATTCTGGAAAGGATGTCTAGGGCTTGGGGGAAGGTGAGGAGGAGAACGACGGCCGGCGAGAATCTCCGTCATTTCAAAGGGGGCTCAAGGAAGAATTCATTCAACAACAGGGGTCTAATAACGAGGGCCGTCGGTGAAGTTATTCTGCCCGAGAATTTTGGAGTAGCAAGGCGGGGTGATACCGGTCAAGAGGGCAAAGCTGTCGTCATAAGCTGTGGCAGGATCCTTGATGCCGTCGGGGCCGAGGGACCAGAGGCGGTCGGCATCGACGGTGGGGCAGTGGAACTTGTTGCGGGGACGGTGGAAGTAGTGCGTGCCGACCTTGCCGGAGCATTTTGGGTGGCGGCTTTCGCGGAGCATTCGGAGATGGAGCATATCTCTGGCGTCACCACTGCTTCCAAGGTGACTCCGGCTCTTCTTGAAACAGGTCTTCGTCACTGCCGCTGTTGCCCTTATCGCCCCCGGGGATCTATCCCACCCTTTTCCCCCTAGGGTTGGGATTTCGAAGATAGAGCGAAGCGAGGTGGGGCGAGAGCTATTACACGCACTGGAGAACGCGGTTGAGAAGGACAGAGATGGGAAGAGGAGTTTGCAGCTCGGAGCGGCCTCCGGTTCATCCTTCCCGAACCGTGTTCGCGAGGCTTGCGATGATGTGTATCTCTTTCTTTTTTTTTTCTTGACCCACCGGGTCTTGTAACGTATATCTCGTTGAATGAGAAGAAGATTTTGTTACCTCGTCTGCACCTCGCAATAAATAGTTGTCTGCCGAACTCCTTCCTTTTCCTTTCCTCTTTCTTCCCTCTCTTCTTCTTTTCTTTTTCACGTCATCCCAAGGTCATTGACGACCTCTTTTATTCATGTAGGGTTGTTATTTGACGAGCTCTTTTTTTGGCTTTTACGCCGTTCGAAGATACTCAGTTGTCATTCCGTTAATGGCTACAGGCTCGCTTGGGGTCACTCGGGCCCGAGGTCCCTCCTATGGCTTGAATTCGGGGATCCGAGCTTCCGTTGCCCTCGGGCACTGTTTGGTTTCCTTCCTTTTTTGCTTGGAGCTTTTTTTTTTTTTTTCCGCTGAAGTCGAAGCTAAGTTTGGCTCCCGTGGGGGTCCGAACGGAGAATCCCTCTTGAAGTTGGAGTTGTGGGTGGAGCCCGGCTCTCGTAGGAGTCCGGGCGGAGCCTTCCTTGGCATCGTGGACAGAGCCCGGCTCCTGTAGTAGTCAGGGTGAAGTTTTCATGCAATCAAAATCATAGGCGAGGTCCGGCTCCCGTAGGAGTCCGGACAAGGCTCAGTTGCTGTTGTCAGTGGAGCCCGACTCCCGTAGGAGTCCGGGTGGTGTTGTCCTATAATTGATGTCAGCGATGGAGCCCGGCTCCCGTAGGAGTCCGGGCTGGACTTACCATCGGTCGAAGTAGCTTAAGTTAGGGCAAGGTTTTCCTCTTGGGGGGCGCATATGGGCATTGTAGGGCCCTTTCCCCCATCCGATCTAAAAGGATCGGGCCTTCGACTTTGGTCAAGTTAGGGCGAGGTTCTCTTCCTGTCCCTAACAGGGCTGTGGGGGCACATATGGGCATTGTAAGGCCTCTCCCCCCATCCGGTCTAAACGGAACCGTGCCTTCGACTTTGCTCAAGTTAGGGCGAGGTTCTCCTCCTGTCCCTAACAGGGCTGTGGGGGCACATATGGGCGTTGTAAGGCCTCTCCCCCCATCCGGTCTAAAAGGAACCGGGCCTTCGACTTTGCTCAAGTTAGGGCGAGGTTCTCCTCCTGTCCCTAACAGGGCTGTGGGGGCACATATGGGCGTTGTAAGGCCTCTCCCCCCATCCGGTCTAAAAGGAACCGGGCCTTCGACTTTGCTCAAGTTAGGGCGAGGTTCTCCTCCTGTCCCTAACAGGACTGTGGGGGCACATATGGGCGTTGTAAGGCCTCTCCCCCCATCCGGTCTAAAAGGAACCGGGCCTTCGACTTTGCTCAAGTTAGAGCGAGGTTCTCCTCCTGTCCCTAACAGGGCTGTGGGGGCACATATGGGCGTTGTAAGGCCTCTCCCCCCATCCGGTCTAAAAGGAACCGGGCCTTCGACTTTGCTCAAGTTAGGGCGAGGTTCTCTTCCTGTCCTTAACAGGGCTGTGGGGGCACATACGGGCGTTGTAAGGCCTCTCCCTCCATCCGGTCTAAAAGGAACCGGGCCTTCGACTTTATGAGGTTGCCCCTTTGTTTTTTATACAGTTTGCTTGAATTGTCCAAAGACACATGGGTATGCGATTTTTGATTAAAACGAAGTCATTGGTAGTACATCCGTAAGTTTTCTGAGCTCCACGGTCGTGGGAGGTCGGCTCCTCCGGGCTCCTTAAGATAATAAGTTCTGGGTCGAACTACTTCTTTGACCTCATAAGGTCCCTCCCAGTTCGGGGCGAGCTTTCTCCGGTCCTGAGGTTGCGAGACAGCAGCTCGTCGAAGCACTAAATCTCCTGCTTTAAAGGCTTTGTTCTTGACCCGGGCGTTGTAATATCGAGCAACTTTCTGTCTGTAGGCCGCCATTCGAACCTGAGCAATCTCCCATCTTTCATCCAGCAGGTCGAGGTTAGCTCTGAGACCTTGTGTATTTTGGGGTTCGCCGAATGCCGCGACTCGTGCCGACGGGAGTTTAAACTCGACCGGGATGACGGCTTCCGTACCAAAGGCTAAAAAGCAAAGGGAGTCTCCCCTGTAGGTAACCTCTGGCTAGTTTGATAGTTTGATACACCCATAGCACATGATAAAGCTCGTCCGCCCAAGTTCCTTTTGCTTTTTCAAGCCTTGTCTTAATCCCCTGCAAAAAGGTTCTGTTAGTCACCTCAGCTTCGCCGTTCGCCTGAGGATGGGCTACTGATGTGAAGTTGTGGGAGATGTTTAGATCTTCACAGAATTCGGCGAATCTTGCTCCCACGAATTGCCGTCCGTTATCAGTGATTAGGGTTCTAGGTAGACCGAACCTGCACACAATTGACTTCCAGACGAAATCTTGTACTTTTGCTTCTGTAATTTTTGCCAGTGGTTCGGCTTCAACCCATTTGGTGAAGTAGTCAATCACTACAAGGAGAAACTTCCTTTGTCCAGACGCCATGGGAAAGGGGCCGAGGATGTCCATCCCCCATTGTGCAAAAGGCCATGGGGCACTCAGGGGTGTGAGCTCAGTGACGGGCTGTCTCTGGATGTTGGCGTATCTCTGGCATCGATCGCACTTTTTGACATATTCAATCGAATCATGATGCATCGTCGGCCAGTAATACCCTTGGCGGAGTAGCTTGTGGGATAAAGATCTGGCCCCCAAATGGTTTCCGCAAGCTCTCTCGTGTACTTCCCATAAAGCGTAGTCAACTTCCGAGGGCCGGAGGCACCTTAAGAGGGGCAAGGAGTATGATCTTTTGTACAATTTGCCCTCATAAAGGATGTACCGGGAGGCTTGATTTCGGAGCTTCCGAGCCTCCTTCGCGTCCCGGGGAAGAACTCCGTCTCTAAGATAGGTTATCAGCGGGTCGACCCAGCTGGGCTCGTGGTCGATCTCCATTACGGGCCGTGATTCTTCTGTACTCGGATGTTTTAGAACTTCAAAGAGGACGCCTTTGGGCAATTCGGCCGGAGCCGACATTGCCAGCTTGGAGAGAAGGTCGGCTCTGGTATTCTCCGACCTTGGAATTTGCCTAATGTTGAAGTTGCTAAAGGCGGGGGTAAGCTCCTTCACTTCCTTAAGGTACTTGGCCATACTGTCCTCCCGCGCTTCATAACTCTCGCTGACTTGTCCCACCACAAGTTGGGAATCGCTGTGCACCCGGAGTTGACCTATTCCCAGCTCTTTGGCGATCCTTAATCCTACAATCAGAGCCTCATATTCCGCTCCATTGTTTGTTGCGGGAAATTCAAAATGCAGAGCGTATTCCGCGATGACTCCCTCCAGGCTGACCAAGATCAAGCCTGCACCCGCGCCTGCCATGTTGGAAGATCCATCCACATAGAGGGTCCAAAAGCAGTCGGAGGGACTGGCTTCTTCGTTGGGGGAGTTCGGTTGAGACTTCAGGTCGTCAACTCTGCTTTGCTCAAGTTCGGCCTCCTCTGGGATGGTGCACTCTACAATGAAATCTGCCAATATTTGGGCCTTTACTGTCGGTCTAGGTCTGTAGTTGATGTCGAATTTCGTGAGCTCGATCGCCCATTTTGCCATCCTTCCAGAGGTATCAACTCGGTGTAAAACCACCTTGATCGGTTGATCGGTGAGTAGCGTCACAGTGTGCCCTTGAAAGTAAGGTCAGAGTCTCCGAGCTGCAACCAACAAGGCGTAGGTCAGTTTTTCTAATTTGGTGTACCTGGTCTCGGTGTCCCTCAACGCGCGGCTAATGTAGTAGACTGGTCGCTGGACTTTCGTTTCTTGTTTAACAAGGATAGCTGCGAGGGCCGTGGGAGAGACCGCCAGGTACAAAAATAGTTCCTCCCCAGGTTCAGGCTTCGCCAGCAGCGGGGGTGAGCTAAGGTAGCTTTTTAATTCTTCGAATGCCTGTTGGCATTCAGAGGTCCAACAGAAGTTCTTCGGCTGCTTGAGGGTTTGAAAGAAGGGCAAACATCGTTCGGCCGACCTCGCGACAAAGCGATTAAGAGCCGCTATCCTCCCTGTGAGGCACTGAACCTCCTTGATCGACCTTGGGGCGGTCATCTCTTGGATGGCACGAATTTTCTCTGGATTGGCCTCAATCCCGCACCCCGATACCATGAAGCCCAGGAACTTTCCTGAGGTTACCCCAAAAGTGCATTTGGTTGGGTTCAGCTTCATTCTATACTTTCGAAGAGCGTCAAAGGTTTCCTCGAGGTCGGCGACATGATTTCTGAAAGACCTGCTTTTTACAAGCATATCATCCACGTAGACCTCCATATTTCGGCCGATCTGCTCTTTGAAGATCTTGTTCACCAGTCGTTGGTAGGTTGCGCCCGCATTCTTGAGGCCGAATGGCATGACCCTGTAGCAGTAAAGGCCGCGATTAGTGATGAAAGCTGTCTTTTCTTCATCTTCTGATGCCATTCTAATCTGATTATAGCCAGAGAATGCGTCCATAAAAGTGAGGAGCTCATGGCCTGAGATAGCGTCCACCAGTTGGTCGATTCTGGAAAGGGGGTAGCTGTCCTTTGGACAAGCCTTATTCAGCTTTTTGAAGTCTATACACATCCTCCATTTGCCGTTTGCTTTCTTGACCAAAACAACATTGGAGATCCACTCAGGATAATTGACTTCCTTAATAAATCCGACCTTGAGAAGCTTATCCACTTCCTCGGCTATCGCCTTCTGCCTCTCCGAGGCATGACTCCAGATTTTTTCTTTTGTCGGCCGATGTTTCGGGTCGACTACCAGATGATGTTCCATGACTTCTGTGTCGATCCCCGGCATATCCGTCGGGACCCACGCGAAAACGTCCGCATTCCTTCAGAGGAAATCAACAAGACGCGTCCGCACCTCCTCCCCCAGGTTGGAGCCAATTAACACCACATGCTCCATGCTCCCATCATTCAAAGGGATTGGTATTAAATCTTCGATTGGACCGTCCCTCTCTTCAGTGAGGTCATCGCGAGCATCCAATCCGTCGATCGGACAGAGATCCGCTTGATCGCTTTTTTGCAAGGCGATGTTGTAGTAGTGTCTGGCCAGGGCTTGGTCTCCCCGGACCTCTCCGATCCCCTGGCTGGTGGGAAACTTCAATTTCAAATGGTAGGTCGATACGACAGCCCGAAGAGCATTGAGGCCGGGTCGGCCAAGGATTGCATTGTAGGCGGATGGCGCCTTCACCACCAAGAAATTCACCAGGGCCCTGGACTGCCTTGGATATTAACCCGCGGCCACAGTCAAAGCTATCATCCCTTCTGTCGGGACGGTATCACCAGTAAACCCTATCAAGGGGGAGCAAATCGGTCTCAGATGACTGCCAAGAGTGGACATTCTTGAAAAGGCGTTGTAGAACAAGATGTCGGCCAAACTCCCGTTGTCGACGAGAATGCGACGGACGTCGTAATTTGCTATGTTCAAGGAAACTACGACCGCATCGTTATGAGGGAATTGGACTCCCTGGGTGTCTTCTTCGGTGAAGGTTATGGGTTCTTCAACTTTTTTTTGTTTGGGAGATGCAGCTGGTACGTTGGTTGCCTCCCGCCGGGATTCCCCCGAGACGGCATTGACGGAACCCGACAGAGGTCGGTCACCCAGCCACTCCTCATCGGTGACCATAGCCGGAGGTAGTTGTGCAAAGACCTCGTGAGAAGGCATCAGATGAGGGAAGGAGGAGTGGGTGCCGGAAGAGATGGCCGGAAGCGGATCCGTTGAGCACTCCTTTAAGAACAAGGGTACTGCGAAGGTTCAACCCCTTCCTCTAGCGCCAATCCTGTTGGTGCAAAAATCTGCTTGCGTCGGAGAAGCTGGAGTCGGGGAAGTCGCGGTCGCTGCCGGGACCTACAAAGGAAGTCTAAACCGGAGGTGGGGTTTCTCCGGCAAGACCCTCCGACGCTCAAGTCAGTTCTCTGCCTCAACAAGAATGGAGTGCTCGAACGGAGAATTTAGCAGAGTTTTGAAATAAGAAAATGAGCTTATCGAATAACGTATCTGGGTCCCCCTTTTATAGGCGGAGGAAGCAACGAATTGATGGCGACGTTTGTAACCGCCTGGTAGTGGGCCGCTCATAGTCAGGAGGAATCTACTGCGAAGAGTAGTGGAATAGACCCGTGGCCATCACTGGGGCGTGCCATGTGGAATCTGCCGCGGGAAGTGGGACGCAGATGCTGTCGCATCTTGCCAGCGGATTGTGTGATATCCGTTGCAAGAGGTGGAGCAGGATCGCGGTCGTTTATCATGGCCTGTCAGGTAGTAATGGAGCCGCATGGGCGTGGGATCCGTCACAGGGAGTGGAGCAGTGTTGCGACCGTTACTGTGGTTTGTCAGGGAGTGATGGAGCTGCGTGGAGTCTGCCGCAGGAAGTGGAGCAGGATCGTGGCCATGATTGTGGCTCGGGAGTGCAGATCTGCTGGCTGAAGCTCGGCAGCGATCGGAGTCCGGCTCCCGTAGGAGTCCGGATGGAGTCCGCTTGCGGTTGACGTTGTCGGTGGAGTTCGGCTCCCGTAGGAGTCCGGACGAAGGCTGCTTGCAGCTGTTGGAATTGAGGATGAAGCCCGACTCCCGTAGGAGTCTGGGCGGAGTTTCCCTGCAATTAAAGCCAAAGGAGAGGTCCGGCTCCCGTAGGAGTCCGGACGGGGGCTTACCAGCGATCGGAGTTGAGGATGAAGCTCGGCTCCCGTAGGAGTCCGGGCGGAGTCCGCTTGCGGTTGACGTTGTCGGCAGAGTCTGACTCCCGTAGGAGTCCGGACGAAGGCTGCTTGCAGCTGTTGGAATTGAGGACGAAGCCCGGCTTCCGTAGGAGTCCGGGCGGAGTTTCCCTTTAATTAAAGTCAAAGGAGAGGTCCGGCTCCCGTAGGAGTCCGGACGAAGGCTGCTTGCAGCTGTTGGAATTGAGGATGAAGCCCGGCTCCCGTAGGAGTCCGGACGGAGTTTCCCTGCAATTAAAGTCAAAGGAGAGGTCCGGCTCCCGTAGGAGTCCAGACGGGGGCTTACCAGCGATCGGAGTTGAGGATGGAGCCCGGCTCCCATAGGAGTCCGGGCGGAGTTTCCCTGCAATTAAAGTCAAAGGAGAGGTCCGGCTCCCGTAGGAGTCCGGACGGGGGCTTACCAGCGATCGGAGTTGAGGATGGAGCCCGGCTCCCATAGGAGTCCGGGCGGAGTCCGCTTGCGGTTGACGTTGTCGGCGGAGTCCGGCTCCCGTAGGAGTCCGGACGAAGGCTGCTTGCAGCTGTTGAAATTGAGGACGAAGCCCGGCTCCCGTAGGAGTCCGGGCGAAGGCTTCTTTTGAGGTTGAGACTTCTTTTGAGGTTGAGACTTCTTTGAGGTCGGCCTTGTTGGCGGAGCCGTTGATTCTGCGGAGGACTTCGGCTGTGGGGATTTTATACCCAACATTAAGAATTACTTTCACAATCTTTCAATGCTTCTCATCCGGATCAGACTGGTACCTACTCACTATCCCTAGTGAATAGGCCACATCTGGCCTCGTGCATGTCATAGCATATATAATAGATCCTACTGCTGAAGCATATGGTATTCTACTCATACGTTTTCTCTCCTTAGGAGTTATCGGACAATCCTTCTTGGAAAGAATAATTTCATAGACTATCGAAAGATAGTCTTTCTTGAAATTATCCATGTTGAACCACTTCAACAAGGCATCAATATACATAGATTGGGATAATCCAAGCAACCTTCTAGATCTACCCCTATAGATCTTCATCCCTAGGATGTAGGATGCTTCTCCCAAGTCCTTTATGGAGAACTGTGATGACAACCACAGCTTCACACTTTGCAAAGTCGAGATGTCATTTTCTAGTAACAGTATGTCATCACATACAGCACAAGAAAAATGATCATAAAATCAGAAGTCCACTTGTAGATGCAAGGCTCTTCTCCATTTCTAACTAAGCCATACATTTTGATCACCTTATCAAAATGTATGTTCCAACTCCTCGATGCTTGCTTAAGTCCATAAATAGACCTTTTCAGCTTGCACACTTTCGACTCGTCTGTGGATGTGAACCCTTCAGGTTGTATCATATGCACTTCTTCTTACAGTTCTCCATTAAGGAAAGTAATTTTGACATCCATCTGTCAGATCTCATAATCTAAGTGTGCAGCGATAGCAAGCATAATTCAGATGGACTTGACATTGCCCCAGGAGAGAACGTCTTATCATAGTCAATACTATAATACTGACGGTAATCCTTGACAACTAGATGGGCTTTATAGATCTTTACATTTCCGTCCGCTCCTCTTTTTCTCTTAAAAATCTATTTATATCCTATGGATTTTATCCCTTCAGATGGATCAACTAGTGTCCATACACTATTGATCTCCATGGACTCCATCTCAGACTTCATGGCCTCAAGTCATTTTTGAGAGTCGGACCTTTGCATGGCCTCCATATAGGTGATCGGATCCTCATCATTCTCATCAAGTTCAATGAGATCACCATTCTGAATCAAGAAACTATAGTATCTGTCTAGCTGATGCGATACTCTACTGGATTTTATTAATGGTGCCTCTACTAGCTCTAAATTCTATTCACCAATCAAATCTAATTCTGTATGTGTCGGTCCTTCTACCTCATGAACTTCATCAAGTTCAATTTTATAGGAATTAGCTCCTTCACCAAGGAACTCTTTTTCCAAAAAGACTATCCGACTGCTAACAAACACCTTTTGTTCTGCAGTGAGGTAGAAGTAGTATCCTTTAGTTTTCTTTGGATACCCTACAAACAAGCATCTATCAGATTTTGGTCCTACCTTATCTGTCTTTAAACGCTTGACATAAGCTGGACACCCCCAGACCCTAAGGTGTGAGAGCATTGGCTTATGCCCAGTCCATATCTCATATGGAGTTTTATCGACAGACTTATTATGCACCTTATTCAAAATATAGCAGGCAGTCTTTAAAGCATATCTTTAAAAGGAGATTGATAGACTAGAAAAGCCCATCATAGATCGGACCATGTCTAATAAGATTCGATTCCTCCTCTCGGACATACCATTATGCTGTGGTGTTTCAGGAGGGGTCCACTATGAGAGAATCCCATTCTCTTTTAGGTATGTCAGAAACTCATTGATGAGATATTCACCTCCTCGATCTGATCAAAAGATTTTAATACTCTTTTCAGTTTGTTTCTCTACTTCAGTATGAAATCGTTTGAACATTTCAAATGATTTTGACTTATGTTTCATAAGATAGACATACCCATACCTCGATAGGTCATCTGTAAATGTAATGAAGTAGTAGTATCCTCCTCTGGCACTTATATTCATAGGTCCGCATATATCAGTATGTATTAGACCTAGCACATCACTAGCACTTTCACCTTTTTCCTTAAAAAGTGACTTAGTCATTTTACCAACTAGACAAGACTCACAGGTAGGCAATGATTCACAATCATCTATCTCAAGAACACATTCCTTGATCAACCTGTTAATCCTATTCTTATTCACATGACCAGGCCTGCAATGCCAAAGATAGGATTCACTGACATTATCTAATTTAAGATATTTACTGGGTGTGTACATTACACTAACAGGCTGTGATATTATGTATATGCCATTTTTTAATTATCCACGCATAATTGTAGTATCATTCATAATGATATCACAAAAATCATCCTTTATTATAAACTTATAATCAAGTTTGGCCAAAAGGTCTACAGAGATGACATTCATCATAAAAGAGGGACAATAATGACAATCATCCAACATGACACTACTCGACTCAAAAATAAGCTGCAAAGTTTCTAAGGCCAGAACTAGAACAAGACTTCTATCTCTAATGTTAAGAAACCGCTCGTCCTCTCAAAATTTTCTACTTACCTATAGTCCTTGCAATGAATTGCATATATTAACAAAATTTTTGGTATCCAATATCTAGGTAGTAGTATCACAAATAAAAAAATTATAAGGTATTATCATATAAATACTTTGTGAAGCAACCACTTGCCTCTTTCTCTTATTCTTAGGCCTGTTTGGGCCAAAGATGGCTATATAAGCAGGATAATTCCTTTTTCAATGACCCAGCTTCTTACAGAAGAAGCATTCTGTCTAGCACTTATCAACTTTTGATGGTTTGCTCTGCTTGGGATCAGCGACCTAGGATTTCTGTACCTTTTTCTTCTTTCCTCTCCTAGAGTATCGATGCCCTGCAGATGAACCTCCTACTAAATTCATTGGCTCCTTCTAGAGTTGGTGATCCTTCTCAAAAGTCTACAGTAACCCTAGCAAAGCATGGTAGTTTACCGCAGGCTTCATCATTCTATAATGACTGAGAAAGAATAGGTAGAATTTCGGTAGTGAATTGAGGATAGCATCCTTATCTAACTGTTCATAGAATGAAAAGTCAAGTTTGCTAAGATGTTCAATCTACTCAATCATATACAATATATGATCGGTGACTAAAGCTCCCTCTCATATACGGGCATTGAATACTGCGTAAGAGGTTTTATGTCTCTCTGTATCCTCAGGGATGCTGAAGGACTCATTCAATATTTGAATGATCTCCTCTAGCTGCACATCTTCGAACTTATGACTAAGTTCATCATTCATAGTTGTCCTCATCACGCAACGCACAATCGTGCGATCATTGAGCCATTTCATGTAAGTGTCTCTCACAGCATGAGGAGCATTGGCTGCAGATTCTTCAGGTGCCTGATCTATAAGGACATAAAATTCTTTCATGCTCCAATACGATCTTCAACATTCGATACCTGCTATCGAAGTTGGGTCCGGTGAGCTTGTCACTGTCCAACAGCGTACAGAGGGATAGTATGTTGGCCATAATTGAAAGGAGAAAATACTAACCTATTGTATATGAATTATTTTTAATCCTAAAGATATGGACTTTAGTCTAAAGGTTCTTTCACTATTTTTAATGAATTGATAGCCTCTACCTCTAACTTGAGGAATTACATTAATTCTTTAGCGGATACTAGAATCCACACGACTGCATTCGGGCCCGAGTATGGCTCAACCAACCCTAGTGTGTCCATGGGTAGGTTCATAACCAATTATTTCTCCAAATAACTTTTAGTAATGAGTTCTGTCCCGGATGTCCCTTCAGCAAGCGTGTGGCACCTCCACTGAAAATCTTGGTTAGGTCTAACCATTAACATGACACACCAAGTGCATTCAACAAATGGATATCCAGGCCCGAGTGTGGCTCGACCAACTTGAGCATTGATCTGAAGGTACATCATGATGGTCATATGATGAATGACAATTCTAATATGTAATAGACACCAGGCGTGTGACACCTCCAATGCCTATTTGGAATATTAGACTCATTATCACACACCTTAATGGGAGACAATGATCAAGTTATCTCATAACTTTATCACTTTATAGATCTAATAATTTAGAAGATTTGATTTAATTAATTTGAGAATAAGAGAAAAAATCCATCTGCAAACTGCAAATCCTCCCACTGACTTCATCAAATCATGTAAAGGATTAAGCACAAGCTAGTCTAAAGATACCTAAATCAGTCACACTGATTTACCTTAATGGCATGGGTCTGCATGAATCGACTAGTGATCTAAACATAATCTACTATGTTGGCCAGGTAAGTGAGATCAATGGGAGGGATCTATCCTAAACTCATTATAAACGCATCTAGGTGAATAGCTCTCAATTAAAAACCACTTGCTCGAATCTGTCAAACTTACCTTAGACACCAACTGGTTAATTAGTTTCAATTAGGCACATCAGAAGATTCGGGCTCAACCACGAAGCCATGATCATGATCCATTTATTAAGGTCAAATATATGGACTTGATCAAACTTCAACTATTGAGATTGATTTAGAGAAATACTGACCTAATCTAATTCAACACTTGATAGATTTAATCAATTTCTCTACTTGATCCATATGTGTTTCTAACCCTAGGCCTAACCCATTAGAAGGATCTAATTCATTCTAACCCATTACCCATCATATTATGTGGTGTCTTAATGATCTTCAATTCTCAAATCTAGATCATTCAAACTTAATTCAAAATTAAGTATGTGAAACGTGTGTTTCAGTTTGTAGAACTATTCTACAAAGATTTCAGGTGAAGCATACCATATGTTTCAACATATGAAAATAATTTTTATAATATATTTAATAATTAAACATACATAGGTATGATCTAAACTTCATTCATATATCTCATGTATCATGATAATATTTAGATCAATATCAATTACATCATATGCAACATGTAATTTCGATCTAAAAAAATTTTATATCTGAATTTTATCCTATTGTAATGAATGATAAATCATTTTAGATCTAATCTAAAAATATTTATAATTAAAATAATATATAAAAATTTATTCATATTTTTTTTCATAAAACTGAATCACAATGACACCCCTACACGGCATAAGAGAACCCATCGTATAGGTAAAAGATAGATTAATCTCTTCAATCTCTTATGATCGGATGGTTTGGTGATCTCATCAATCTAAGTACTAGGTTATTAGGATTTAAAATCTAATTTTATATATAATTATATCAATATGTAATTATTGACAAAATTATTTTGTGTTATGAATATTTTCTTGATCTTATCAATTATGTTCTTCATCTAATCTAATTAGATTTGATGTATCATATACATCATATCAAATCTAAAATATATCTTATATTGATTATAAAAAATTAATTTTAGATTTAATATCAAATAAAAAATTAATTAGATACAAATATGAATGAATAAGAAATTAATTTTTGGTAAAATCTATTTTTATGCAGTGCTGAATTATGATAGAATTCAGATCTAAATATCTATCAAAATAGATTTAATTTAAATCTAAAATAAACCTCACTTCATAAAAAAATAATATTATTAAAATTTTATTAAAATTTTATTAAAATAAATTTTAATTCAGGTTATTTTCTATAAAAAAATTCAGCAACAATAGAATTTTGTTATATCAGATTTATAACAACCTCAATCAACCATTGATTAGGCATATCTAATCCAATCAAAATCAGATCAAAAATTTTATATAAATATATTTAATTGAGATTTAATATTTTATAAAAAATTTAAATTATATCTCATATAAATATTCTTAAAAAAATTTATTTTGCATGCATATATTTTAAGCCTGCTCTGATACCAGTTGAAGGGAAGGGAAACAGTTTTCCTCCGGGATGCCCAGTTTGCATTTAAAAATTTTTTTATTTTACTTATTTAATGATCAAATTCTTATCTAAAATATAGTAAAATCAGAGATCAAATCTTAAATTATCTGATATAAACCTTCGTGGAGGCCTGGATATGCAGACCCTCTACTTCGCATGCACGTCAGACACCGCAGGAAAGTAGGATGAACTCCAATCCAATTGACTTAGCAACTCAATCAATCGAGGAATGAGATGTGCTAGTATGACACCTCACACTAATAGGTGGGATGCCCAAAGAGACCCTACATCCAAAGAAAGAGGGACGGCAACAAGGGGAGAGGCCAAAGGGAAGATAGGACCTCTCTCTCTTCTCACGTCTCTCTCTCTCTTTTCTCTTCTCTCAATCTAATTTGTTTGCTATGCTATTGCTATGTATCTATAGGTAGAGACCCTCTCTATTTATAGATGATTCTCATGATCCAATGAGATTAGAACTTCTAATTCAAATCTGATTTGAATTAATCCAATTCTCATGAAGGAGTTCTATATGAGATATAATTGTCATCACATATGACAATCAACTTGCACCCAATCTCTTACCCTCTTTAGATATCCCAAATAAGCACCAAACTAGGTTTTGGTCATACTTTATGAGGGGATATTCCCAGTGTAAGTAGGAATACTCATATCTCATCCAAAACAGATCCGATTCGAATCCGATTCGAAGTTGGTTCGAAATAATTTTGAAAGGCTATCAATCCCAAACTCTTTAGGACTTTTGTACCAGATCTAACTTAAATTTTGGATCTATTTAAGTCTAATTAATTTAGATCTAATCTAAAATTAATTAATACTTAAATTCAATCTTTCATATATTCTATGAATCATACATCAAAAATTATTCATCTCTGAGATCGAACCTGAACCTCATGTGTAGTGCTAGCTAGATATAGTCAACTCTTCAATTTCATTTGACCCATAACTTAATTCTGAATCAAGTTAGCTTATCTATTCAATCAAATCAAGTACTTCTAAATTGGACATACAAATATAGGTCAATTTCTTTCTACTTTGTCTGGCTTGTGTGCGTGACTCCATAGGTTCAAATACTAAGCCAGTAGCACAGGTACCAATTCATGCACTAATCGAGATACCATCTAGCAATGGTTTTCGATATCCAAATAGATCGAATTATCACAAAAGAATATTTTAGGACCCATACACATGGTTACCACATAATTCATCCTTTTGATCCTAGATGCTCTAAGATGGTCTCAGGTTAACTATCAATCGAGATTGCTTCATCTGCATGGTATTTCAACTTTTCAAATCCATCTTATGAATTATCCTGGCCAAGGCTTTACTAAATTGAAATACAGCAATACATCAACTTCAATAATTCAGAAGAATTAATCACATCTTGATCCACACACAGACTTCGTAAGTACTTGACTGTACCCAGTAGCCTTCCGTCATTGCATTAGAAATCTAGGTAGTCTGGCACCAAAGCACAGTGAGTTGCTTGTAAGTCACTATAATGATCTCAGATCTGAACGACACTTATACCCATGTGTTTCGCGAGCAGTTCTTGACAGCAGAATGTTCAACAGCTGAGTTACTTGTTCGGTGATGATGTACCCCTACATCTCACCTGTATGCCATACCAATATCACCACACTCTTTGGTTAAGAGGATAACTAACCCATATGATACACAACGATCTCCACTCGATAAACATTATTGTCCCATAATGACATATCATTTGATTGCGAACATGTTTAAGAACTATACGATAAATCATCTCTTTATCGTATACTAGCATAGTTCTAGGGACTTCATCACAGTACAAGTTCAAAAAAAAAATCACTTTATGATGAAAAATATCAGAATAATTATTATTCAATTGATCAATAATCATATACAAGGATGAACTCAATCGTCACACGATTAATTTTAAGACACAATTTTCAACATGTCCTTCACAAGAGTGGATTGCACCACCACTTGTAGGCTTCGAGACCTCCACTAGGATCACTCTAAAAACTTTTCCTCAAATGATCTCACCATGTATAAATCAAATTATATGTTCAACACAAGAACAATCTGATTTTTTTTGGACAAGCATCACATGCTTTCCTTTTTCTCTTCCCTTCCTTTCTATATTTTTCTCCCTCTTTTTCTTATCTTTATCCAGATTTTTCTATCATTTTCCTCTCCATTTCCATGCCTATTCCCAGCTCTAATTGGCACATCCAACCTGGGCTAGCACCTCCTTATTTATAGGTTACAAAGGGACGCCATATTATCTTCATGGGATGCCAACTTTTGGCATTAAAAATTCCCATAAGAAGATAATTACTTAGCATGGAATATGAGGTGTTTCACAAGCAGAAGGACTCTCCTTTCTATGTCCAAAAACCAAGGCACCATCTAATGTTGTCCCCTTTAAGAAATTGCATGGAATAAGAGAGAAAATAGGAAGAAAGATAAGAGTTTTAAATGAGATGGACTCTTCCAATCTCATTGCACAAAATAATGAGGCATCTCATTTATTTTTGGCATGGAGTTCCTTCCCAGAGAAGGACTCCTCCCCCTCTTTCATGCCCACATATCCTAAGGCATCATCTGATGTCACACAAAATAATGAGACGTGTGGAACATATAAGGAATTTAAGAGAAGTATGAAAGAAGGACTCTCCTTCTTTAATGCCAAAATTAAATGGGGTGGGGATTATTTTTGCGCGTGGTGCTTTGTCATGGAGGAGGTTATTTCATATAGAACTCTTCCATTAAAAATTAGATAAACCACTTAATAATTAGATGGTTCAAATCCAATCATATTAGATCAAGGCAACAAGACAAGGGTTTGCACAAACACCTTTGCACTGAACCCAATTGGGAACTTGGGTTAATTCATGTGCTAGCAATTCAATTAACCCATTAAATTTATAATAAATCTAAATAGATTAGATCAAGATCAAATCTCTATTGTATGTGACCCATTGGGTTCTAAATCTAGCAAGTAGTGCATCCAAACTCTCGACGTAACCCTAATCCGATTAGATTAGGTCAGCTCAAGAGTCCCAATCAACTAGGACTCTTCCTAATTGATTCTTGAATTAAACTCTTTTAATTATGATAAGTCCATAAGTCAAGATTGATGTCTAGCAATGTGTCATGACTATCCAAAAGATTTAAAATTTGATGACAATATCAAAATTATCCTTCCGTGGTGACTTACCATACAATTCAATCCTCCGATCACACAACATCCTAGAAAAGCCATGGGTATGAAAATATGTCAAACCCAAATATCTATCTATATATATCTCGATCTAATGATGATGACTCGATTGATGAACTAGTAGAATCTTTTTCTACTGTTCATCCCTACTCTGGCCAGAGACTCTTAGAGTCATCATCCTATGAGATCACATAGAATGTTCTCTCTTCCTACAAAGAGTGACCGATTCTTTATTGATCACTCACAACCTCCATGCATACTTCACCATACTCAAAAAATCCCACACATATCTCAAAGTGGCGTGCTAGGGAATAAATCAAAGTAAGGATCCATGTACACAAGGTACCATGGTGATCTTAGATCAAAGGATCACATGCACCGCTCCCACTGAAGAACCATCTGTTGACATGCTGTAAGGCTTCATCAGATATTCTTCCTGTGGATCAGTTCAGTGAACTCATTCTTTAATGAGTACCTATATTCTTGTATTAGTGTCACCATACAAGTGATTGTGAGATCAACCATTCTCTCCATCGAGCATACATAAGATGTACTAGTCTTTTCAGTATCATTGAGCTCTGACTCAATGATCCAATAACTGAAAATATTTTAGATTGGGGTTATCAAGATTTTAAGTCTCACTGGCATGATCTCATCATGGTCTTAAAATCATAATCCTAATCTATGAGATTTATCATCATCATAAAAATATGATACAGTAAATGATAAAACACAATATCTCATGAATAAAATAACTAATATCAGACAAATGAGTAGAAAGAAAATATAGAAAAATCCTTTCGCATCACTCATGCGATTGACTTGTAGGGCACTATTCATTCGATCTCCCATTTGTACTAAAGTCAATTGCCCCTGTACCTGATGCCCATGCAATCAGAATGGCGATTATACTGCTGCTGTGTAAGGCTTAGTGAACTAGTCCATTATGATATTCTTAATATGAACTCATTTTATGATCAAATCATGAATGAGGTGAAAGTGCATAGGATGTGCGTGGATACCTGGTGAGACCACACCTAACTAAGTGATAAACCTTTTTATCAGGTGACTTTTTTTAGCTATATTTACTAACAGTAATTAACTGAGTTAAATATAGTTTGCTGTTTGGAACTCTTTCAATTCACTGCTCCTCTAGTACTTCTCAAGTACTTTGAGAATGCTTTTCACAGTCTTCAAAAGATTCTATCATGGATCTACCTGAAATCAACGATTATGCACAAGGCATAAATCACATTAGGCTTAGTACATTTGAATATATGGATAAGTAAACATTTTTACACCCATTCATGTTGAACCCCTTCAACATAAAATTTATGTACCTAGACTGGGACAAGCCTAACATCCACTTACATCTATCACTATAGATGCAAAATATATTAGATGCTACACCCAAGTTTTTACCATGAAAAACTTTTGCAATAAGCATGTCATTGATCGAGTGCAATATCAGGACTACCTTCCCAATATTTTGTATGTCTTCCACATACATAACAAGAAATTAGTGGAACTCTCACTTATCTTCTTGCACACATGCATGATTCATCTATATTTGATAAAATCAAATATTTTGACTATCTCATCAAAAATAAAAGTACCTACTCCTCAATACCTGCTTTAGTCCATAAATGCATTTGTCCTCCCACTAGAGATAAACTCTCTAGATGGTGTGCGGCAATAGCAAGCACAAATCTGGATTGACATTCCTGTTAGCAACCTGTTGGGTTATACCCATAGGTGCTTCAACCATAGTCCATAGTTGGTTGATGTACAGGGAGTTCATTTCGATGTCATGGTTTCAAGCCAACTGTTAGAGTCTCTACTCATGACAATCTCTGAATAGGTCAAAACAACATCATTCATAATGATGTATGGTGTACAATCATTCACAATGGCAAAACCCATATTTTGAGTGGTACACTATACACTCAGATTAACCTTCGGTGAGAAGGTGTATGTTATAGTTGTGCCTTATCAATAAGCACATCTGATCGAGGATCAACTTGTGGACTCTTCATAAATTATGATAGAAAAGTTCATAGGTCTTGAACTTCTTAAGTTCAATTATCCTCCCACTGCCCTCTTCATAAAAAATTTTTTTTTTTCAAAAGGTGGCATACCTACTAACAAAACACCTTTTGTCTAGTAGGATGGGAGAAGTAATATCACATACTACTCTTTAGGATAACCTATAAATATATATATAAATCTATTCTAGCACAAACTTATGTACATCAACTCTTTTCACATAAGTTGGACAACCTTCATCTTTGTCTTTTTCATATCTCATATGGAGTGCTAGTAATAAATTTTATTAGTATCTAATTCAAAAAATATATGCAACAATTTTTAGGACATATCTCCTGAATGAGAATCAAATTTGTGAAGCATATTAAAGAACACACTATATCTCATATGGGGTGTCCATCTCTGGATCAAGATATTATTAGCCTTTGAACATCAATATGTTCAAGACCTAATACCTTGTCACCTTTTTCCATGTCAAGTAAATGGGATCTTAGTTATTTTATCTATAAGACAAGATTTACAAATTCTATATGATCCAAAATCATACAGACAAAAAATTCTTCTTTGTATTACTTGTTTATTTTTGTCTCACAAAAATAGCTAATTGACAATGCTAGAGATATGTGACCATTACATATTCATTTCTTATTTTCATCAACATGAAGAACAACGTCATTGAGTGACAGAAATATAAGACCATAGCCATAAAATTTATCAAAAAGAGAGTAACTTTTACTCTATACATTAATTTCAAAATCATGCTACAATAGCAAAAGATTTGAAATAATATTTCTGATAAATTCAGATATATAACAATGGTCTATTAGTTTCTAAATAAGTAGGTTCTTATAGTCTTAGCATGAATGAACTATCTATCAGTGTCAAAAGGCAAGTGGTCACCTTACTTCAGCTTTATAGATCCAGCAATACTTTGCATAAGTGAAACCTATATAAGGTATCATATATCCAGAATTTTAAAGCTAAAATACTCAATGATAAATTTGTTTGTATCATATACCAACTATTAGCAGATGTAACTTTTACATCCTGCTACTACTTCATACTTGTAAGACAACTCTTGTAATTAGTTTCTAATGCTCATTATTACTGTAATAATAATAGATATCCTTTGGTGAAGGCAATCTTCACCTTCTTCTCCTAGAAGATACTAAAGAAGGAATTCAGAAGAGTTAGAAGAATTAAATCCTAGATTAACTCACTATCCATGATATTGACTTAATCATATAATTAAGTTAATCAAAAAATATTTGACAATCATACTGTCATCCTGCCATATCTTATATGCGGTATTTTCTTCTATATAGTATCAACTCCGATCAAATCAGAATAAGAAGAATATGAGACTATCTCCTATATGAGAACTATTCTCAGGTTCCTCAACTATTTCATGATGTTCGATCAATTTTAAAAATATTCTATGCAGTGATAGTAAAGATGCAAATATATATATAAGAACATAAAAGGACCACTCATGATGACATGCACAATTTAGACAAGATTTTTATCTAATTATATCTCTCACTATTTAAATGAATTTCATAGTCTTCAAGTATGAAATTGAGAAATCTATCATAAAGTTTCTTAGTGGGGTTGAGATCCCAATTCCTCATAAAAAGTCTTATGGATAGCACAACAAGCTCCTATGAGTTCAAGGATAGATAACTCTTTACCAATTACATCTCATGCAACTCTCAATATAACTTTTATCTCTAAAATACTTATAGCCTTATGGATAGCACAATAAATTATAGTATTTTTAGTTAAGTCATATCTTTCAATCCTATATAGTCATATCTGAATAATACTACTCTTGTGAATAGTACAACAAGACAGTACTACCAAAATATGTCATAAGCATCACTAAGTCAACATCATATCAATCCCTATAGCAAGTCTTATGGATAGTACAATAAATTTACTATAGTTTTTGATATACTTTATTGACTTAGTATGAGCTAAGTACCATTAGCTACATTATACATCAAGACAGTATCAAATCAGTCCTCACAGTAAGCCTTGTAGATAGCACAACAAGCCTATTTTGGTTTTTGACATAATACTGGCTTAGTATGAAGAAAAGCATGGGTAGTATTCTTAACACTTCATCATTATGACTTAATATAATTTAAATGAAGGACTTAAGTCTCATGCACATCCTAAACATATATTCATGCATCATATGCAATTTAAACTTTAAATCTAACTACCAGCATATAAGAGCATAAAAAGGAAAACAAATGGTTATCAACTTCAAAAAAATCATCCGAGCCACAAGATAATTTATGGGTTTAACCCTAGGTGCATCATAGATTGAACCATCTTATGGTCAATCTTAATGCACCTCCGCTCTTAAATATCTGGTAGTGCAGCCTTCATCTCCATGAAGTCTACCACGAATGCTTAATCTTTATTTGAAAATAGCAAAAAATAATTTCTAGCATTCTCAAATAATATAATTTTATATCAATATATAAAAATCTTAATCAACAATTGAGAACATATAAAAGAAAGGTTCAACTGATAATACAATGCATCAAGGGCACCCAGCCCCTATTGTAACTCTTGTAGATGCATTTATATAATCAGCCAATAGGAAAGCATTCATGTATACATCCATCATATGAATGTACCATAGTTCATAACTTCTCATGTTATCTTAATTGTGATATTATTCATACACATGTCAATGAAGATGTTTAAATATATGGGCATAGGACCCATCTAGGGTATTGATTCAGATTCAACACTTGACTCAATTCTAATTTTAAGCCAATCATTTATCATCCATTTGAGATAAGTTGATCAATTCTTAGATTAACCTTAATCAATTAGGTAAGGATAGATTCAGTCAACCATGACTCAAATCCTAATCAAATTAGGCAAATGATAATTTGATTAACCTAAATTAAACATGATTTCTAATCAAATTAGAACTATGAATTTGATTTAATCTATAATCATTAATTCTAATCACATTATAATAATGAATTATAGTTAAACAAATCCATCGACAAAAATTCTAATCCAAGTCCGATGCATCCTTTCCATGATCAAATTTTTTCAACTCTACACATACCTCGGACAACAACCAAGATGGAAGACCCACAATGGTGAGTGCCCAATAATATGATGGTCGACCTTTGAACTTTAGATAGATGTATCAAATACAAAAATCCTAAGTCTTGGCAACATACATCCATATATATCATTCCAAGGCTTCGTGCATCACATGCACTGGATTACAATTCTATCGAAAATTAGATCATGGCATCTAATCTAAAATTTATCTCATAAGTCTAAGACCATAAAATTTTCATATCCAAGATTTAATCATGAATTGATAACATTTATCATTAACAAAAGATGCATCAAAAACATCAACTAAACATCAATCAGAAAATCTGATTTTAACATAGTTTGAACTGGATCTAATCAATATCACAATAATAACATGAAATTTAATTGAATCAATCAAGGGTGGCTCTGACACCACTATTGAATTTCGATGATGTAGTAGAATATAAATTTTAAAAATTTTTACATGCATTTAATAATTGAAAACAAGTTTAACATTTAAACTAGACTATCGGAATACAAAAGTCCTAGGAATGCCTTGATGATTGCAATCAAATAACATAAGCATGCATAACAAAAGAAGATCAGAAGTCATATACCAATACGAAGACCACGAACTGATAATCTTAAGATCTCCATAAGACTCCAAAGTAGAAGCCCTCCAATAGTGATCCACACGGGACTAATCAAGGTCCTTTCCAATTCGATATGGTGCTGTAGCCTTCTTCCTAAGCGAGCTGTTGATCATCCTTCATAAGAATAGGTTGCACCACCACTTATATGCCTTTGAGACCTCTACTAAGATCACTCTAGAAACTTTTTCTCAAATGATCTCACCACGTATAAATCAAATTATATGTTCAACACATGAACAATCTGATTTTTTTTGGACAAGCATCACATGCTTTCTTTTTTCTCTTCTCTTCCTTTCTATTTTTCTCTCCCTCTTTTTCATGTATTTATCCAAATTTTTTCTATCATTTTTTTCTCCATTTCCATGCCTACTCTTAGCTCTAATTGGCACATCCAACCTGGGCTAGCACCTCCTTATTTATAGGTTACAAAGGGGTGCCATATTATCTCTCAGGGATGCCAACTTTTGGTGTTAAAAATTTCCATAAGAAGATAATTACTTAGCATGGAATATGAGGTGTTTCACAAGCAGAAAGACTCTCCTTTCTGCATCCAAAAACCAAGGTACAATCTGATGTCGCCTCCTTGAAGAAATTGCATGAAATAAGAGAGGAAATAGGAAGGAAGATAAAGTTTTAAATGAGATGGACTCTTCCAATCTCATCGCATAAAATAATGAGTCATCCCATTTATTTTTGGCATAGAGTTCCTTCCTAGAGAAGGACTCCTCATCTTCTATGCCCACATATCCCAAGGCATCATCTGATGTCACACAAAATAATGAGATGTGTGAAACATATAAGGAATTTAAGAGAAGTATGAAAGATGGACTCTTCTTCTTTAACGCCAAAATTAAATGGGGCGGGGATTATTTTTGTGCGTGGCACTTTGGCAAGGAGGAGGTTATTTCATATAAAACTTTTTCATTAAAAACTAGATAAACCACCTAACAATTAGATGGTTCAAATCCAATCACACTAGGTCAAGGCAACAAGACAACGATTAGCATAAACACCTTTGCACTGAATCCAATTGGAAACTTGGGTTAATTCATGTGCTAGCAATTAAATTAACCCATTAGATTTATAATAAATCTAAATAGATTAGATCAAGATCAAATTTTTATTATGTGTAATCCATTGAATTTCAAATCTAGCCAGCAGTAGATCCAAACTCTCGATGTAGCCCTAATCCGATTAGATTAGACAGCTCAAGAGTCCCAATCAACTAGGACTCTTCCTAATTGATTCTTGAATTAAACTCTTTTAATTCTGATGAGTCCACAAGTCAAGATTGACGTCTAGCAATGTGTCATGACTATCTGAAAGATTTAAAATTTGATAAAAATATTAAAATTATCCTTCTGTGGTGAGTTACCATGCAATTCAATCTTTCGATCACACAACATCTCAGAAAGGCCATAAGTATAAAAATATGTCAAACCCAAATACCTATTCATATGTATCTCGATCGGATGATGATAACTTGATTGATGAATCTGTTGGAAATAGTATCCCAAAGCCAATCGTCAGTCTATTCACGGTTGTGCTCTTTGTTGTATTAGTACATAAATTATAAATAAATAAAAGTTATTTTAATATTTTTCATCACAAATTATCATCTTCTAATAAACTCCTATGTTGTGGTGAAGTCCTAAGGACTATTTAGACTCGACAAAGGAGGATTTGTCATTTAGTCCTTAAATCTGTTCGCGACCAAATGATACGTTGTTACCAAGGACAACAATGTTTATCGAGCATAGGTCATTGTGTGCCATATAGGTTGGTTGTCCTCTTAACCAAGGAGTGTGGAGACACTGGTATGGCATACAGGTGAGATGTAAGGGTACATCTGCACTGAACGTGACCAACTCCAGAGATTTTTCTGCTGTCAAGATTTGCTCTGATGGGACATGGGTATAACTATCCCTCCGACCTAAGACCGCCATGGTGACTTGCAAGCAACTCACTGTACTTAGGCACTGGACTACCTGAATTTCTAATTCAGTGATGGAAGGCTGCTGGATGTAGTCAAGTACTTGACTTGTCGGTGCATGTGTCAAGATGGGATTGACCACTCCAGTTCAGGATCTGTGTACAGTCGTATTTCAATTTAGCAAAACCTTGGCCAGGATAGTCCTAGTGAGGAGTCACAGGACTGATTGAGTTAAGCACGACTCGGATGATCTAATCAGGGTTGACAGTTTAACCCTGAGTCATCCTAAACACAGGGGTAAAAAGGGATGAATTATACAGTAACCATATTCACATAGGTTCTGAGTATTGCGATTGTGACTATTCGACCTATCCGGATGTCGGGTACTATTGCTAGATGGTCACTTCGATTAGTACAGAAATTGATTCTTGTGCTACTGGCTTAGGTTCGAACCTGCGGGGTCACACACATTAGAGGTTCCTATCTGATCTGATGGCTGATGAAGAGTCCTAATATTTATGGACTATGAGTCCTATATGTCTGAGACTCTGTGATCGAGAATCAGGATTCTCTGATCATAAGTCCCACACATTTTGGATACCGGGGTCAAGAGTCCCACTGGTTTGGGACTCTACGATCAAGGTTTCATATTGATGGACTTTGATACCCGATTGCCTATCAGATTTTGACTCAATATTTATGAAAGATTTTATTAGTGATTTGATCACTAATTAACTCAATTTGATTGAGTAATTATTTTTGGATCAAGTCCAATTGAATTGGATTCAGTTGGGTTTGACCTGATTAGGTTAAGAGTTGACCTAATCGTCGAGATGGTTTGGTCCCTGATTTGATCAGGGGTTGGGCTTAGTCAATTCTTGATTTGATTAGGATTTTATTGAGCCTAATTAAGCTTAATTAAGTTGGATTTAAATTAGTCTAATTGGGCCTAACTTATTTGGTTCAATTAGGTTGGTTTAAATAATGAAACCACCTTGACCCAAACTCCCTGCGCCACCTCACATCCACTGCGCCCATTTGAATTCACGAGAAGAAATTTCTTGTGAATTTTTTCTCATGCAAAGCCCTCCCCATGCCCACTTTTGTGCACCATATGGATGGATAAAGCTGATTAGTTAACCATTCAAATTCAAAGCATGTTTGAATTTGAATGGATAACTTATCTCTTTTGCCTTCAGGCTTATCCATCTTGTGCGCCATATAACATACACGAGAAAATGTTTCTCATGAAACCTTTCCACGCACAAAGAGTCCATGCCCTTCTCTTCTCACACCATAAGTGGATAGGGATGAGTTGGTTTGCATTTGAATTCAAACTCGATTTGAATTCAAATGTGCAACCACTTATCTTTATCCTCTCACACAGATAAGACACGTTCGACGTTGTTTTAAAAAGAGGAGAAAGGTGGGGCGTGCGTAGAATTTTTGGAGAGAAAGTTTGGGATGTGAGGAACCTTTCTGTGTAAGGTGAAGGTCCAAAACCTTTCGAGAGAAAAAGAAAGAAAAGAAAGAAAAAAGGGTGCAAAGTTTTTCTTAGTGTACCCTAGGGTTTCAGCCTGGGGTTCGAGAAGTGAGAAGGTGAGCTACGAGTGTTGTGAGCTCACCAAATTTTAGGAAGATCTTCAACATCCTCTTAAGTACATCTGTTGATGATCTGGAGTATCTGAAGAATTGACAGACATCGATCGAAGGAGTTCGATCAGCATCGACCGTCGAAAGGGCTCTATAACAAGCTAGCACCCGTGAGGAGCCGATCAGATCGGGAGCCTCGTGTGGATGATCCACAGAGGCCAGATGTACTATGTGGCTGTATCACAATGATCATACTCTTCTGACGGTGATTAGATTGCGGCAATCTACTACCCGCACAAAGGTATTGTGTTCTGAACACATTACAATAAAGTGTTTACTGTTCAAATTCGAATTTCAAATATAAATGCATGCATGCTGTATATCATATTTAGATCCTAGTGTAGGATAAATACATGTTAATTAATTAGATTAATTAATATTTTTCATTGTAAAATCATAATTTTGAAAAAGTTTTAAAATTACCATTTTACCCCTGCAATGAATTTCGCATCAAATGGTATCAGAGCAGGTTCTAAGATATGATATATGAATTTGCATGAGTAGATTAAGTTGTAATCTAAAAGTTTAAATTTGAAATTTAAATTTTGAAAGTTGTTCAAAATTCAAAATTCAAAAGTTTGAAATTCAAAATTTGAATTTTGAATTTTAAAATTCGAAATTCAAAATTCAAAAATTTAAAATTTAAAATTTAAAATTTAAAATTTGAAATTTGGTTGAAATTTCAAATTTGAAATTCAAAATTTAAAATTCAAAATTTGAAATTTAAAAATTTGAAATTTGAAATTTGAAATTTATTTAAAATTTGAAATTTAAAAAAATTAAAATTTAAAATTTAAATTTTGAAATTGGTATATTTAGATATACATGATCCAAGTAGCAAGTAATCGAATTGGGTTGGTTGCCATGGCCATCCAATCATAGGAGAAAAGTAGGGTTTAAAGGTCCTCTCCTCCCATTCGATGGGGTCTCTTATGGTGGTAGGGGTGCCACTGTAATTATATCCCATGCAGATGAAGCAACGAAAGGACTTAATTGTAAATGTTCAATTATAAAATTTATCATGAATGTGTTAGATTAGATCTAAAGGAATATTCATGATTTATTTTGATTGAGTTATTTTTTGTTATGTAATTAGCAATAGGATTGCTATTTATGAAATATGCTGATCTATTTGTGAAATGAGTCAACATGTTTGGTGAACAGAAAATAAAACCTTTCAAATTTGAAAATTATTTTCAAAAAGCCAAATCCTGACCTATCAGCCCAAATAATTAATTAAAAGAATTATGTGTTGTCAAGTTGGTCTAGAATTATGAATTAAGACCTAAGACAATTGCATAAACTTGTGGGTCAATGGGTTAGATGGATTAGGTCCATAATTGGGTTAGACCTAAGGTTTGCTTAAAGAAATAGACTAAATTAGAGTAATTGATCAAATCTAATCAAAAGTTGAATTAGATTAGGTCAAGGACACTCTAGACTCCACTCCAATAGTTGTAGTTGAATGGGTCCATGTCTTTAACTAGACCAAGATGGACTTAATTCATGGCTATGCAGTGGAACCCTATTTACTAAGTTGATCAAATTAAAACTAATGAACTGGTTGGTGTCTAAGGTAAGTTCGACAGTTTGACCAGTGGTTCTTAAGTGGGAGCTACTCGCATTGATTCGATCTCTGTCGAGTTAATGGCATATCCCCACCACTGATCTCACTTACCTGGCCAACCTGATGAGTTAAGTTTTGATTAGATCACTTGGTGATTAGAGCTCACCCATGTCATTAGGTAAATCAGTGTGACTGATTTAGGTGCTCCTAATACCGACTTTAATTAAATCCTTTTTAATCTGACTTGGTGAAGTCAGTGGGAGGATTAAAATTGGCTGGTTAATTTCTTCTCTTCTATCTTTTACAAAATCCTCAAAATTATTAGGTCCCTAAAATGATTAAGTTATAGTGATAACTAAGTCATAGCCTCCCATTAAGTGAGTGATAATGAGTCCATTAGTTTAATAATCATTGGAGGCCCAAAGGCCTGGTGCTTATTGACTAATAAAATTATCATTCATAGTATGATAATTTGGTTTGAGTCTTTCTGATGGTGGTCAGGTTGGCCGGCCAAAGTCGGACCTGATCATTTATTGGTCCGATTCACCAAATCAAGTCATGTTAATGGTTGGACCTAACCAGATCTTTTCAGTGGAGGCCAAAGCCTACTGATTAGGTTCTAGGGCAAAATTGATTACTAGAAGTTGTTTAGAGAAACAACTGGTTATGAACCTACCCATAGATGCACATGGGTTGACCAACCAATGTTGGGCTCATGTGTAGTCTGTGTGGATTCTAGTACCCACTAAGAAATTAAAGTAATTTCTCAAATTGAAGGTTGAGGCTATCAGTTCGTAAAAATATTGGGAGAAATTTTAGACTAAAGTCCAAGTCTTTAGTATTAATAATTTATGTACTAATAGAGGTCTGATTTTTTTTTATGCAGCTATGGCCACTACCCTATCGCTCTGGTCATTATTAGATAATGACAAGCTCATGGGACCTAATTTCGATAGTTGGTATCAAAAATTAAAAATCATCCTTGAGCATGAGCGGATCCTTTATATAGTAACAGATTCGGCACCAGAGGAGCCAGCCCCGAATGCTAGAGGCACGGTCCGAGACACTTACCAGAAGTGGCTCAACGACCGGACCACCGTTCGATGCATAATACTGGAGGCAATGAATGATGAGTTTAGCCACAGGTTTGAGAATGACTAGCCACAGGAGATGCTTCAAATGTTGAACGACTCCTTTGGCACGTCTGACGATGTTGAAAGGCACAAAACTAGTTGTGCTATTTTCAATGCTCGGATGAGGGATGGGGCCTCAGTCATCAATCATGTACTGTACATGATCGAAATGATTGAGTGTCTAAATAAACTGGGCTTTTCCCTGCACGAGCAGCTCGGTAAGGATGCGATCCTTAATTCATTGCCCATGTCCTTCCTCTCCTTCCTTACTCATTTTCGAATGACAAAGCCTGCAGAGAACTACCATGGCTTGTTGAGATTGTTGCAGAACTTTGAAAAGGACCACCAGCTCCATAAGGAGTCGGTGAATGTTGTGGGAGGGTCTTCTTCTGATCGTCGACCCTTTAAGAAAGGGAAGAAGAACAAAAAGGTGCAGTCGCATGCTGGGATGTCTGCACTGGGTTAGACCAAGAAGCGCAAGCCCGACCAGAGCCAGACGGAGTGCTTCTTTTGCAAGAAGCAGGGGCACTGGAAGAGGAACTGTCCTCCATACATTGCCTCCCTGGACCCAAACAGGTCGAAGAAGAAGCAAGGTAATTATATGATAACACCTTGTAACTTTTTCATTTGTGATACTACTGCCTGGGTATTAGATACCGGAAGTCCTTATCATATCTGCAATTCGATGCAAGGTCTGCAGGTCAGTAGGAGATTTGATGATGGCAAGAGGTTCCTGAACGTTGGAGATGGAAGCAAAGTTTTAGTTCTAGCTTTAGAAATCATGAACCTTGTAATCAATTCTCGTAATATAATTCTGAGTGAATGTCACCATTGTCCAAGCTTTTTATTAAATATTATTTTTGTAGGCCTTTTGGCCATGTACGGTTATCAATTTCTAATAAAAGAAAATGTTTGCAATATCATTTTGAATGGTGTTACAATATTTGTTGGACAAATAAATAATAGAATTTACTTACTATCACAACCTGTTAATGTGGTTCAAACCTCCGGTAAATGCCCTAGAAAAGATAATGTGTCAGAAGTCTACCTTTGGCACTGTAGGCTAGGTCATATCAATAAGAACAGGATAAACAGGTTGGCTCAAGAAGGAATTTTTGAAGTTGGTGATTGTGAATCACTTCCAACCTGTGAGTCCTGTCTTCTTGGGAAGATGACCAAATCACCTTTTACTGAAAAAGGTGAGCGAGTCAGTGAACTCTTGGGTCTGGTACATTCTGATGTATGTGGACCCGTGAGCTCAAGTGCAAGAGGTGGATATTTCTACTTCATAACCTTCACAGATGACCTATCAAGGTATGGGTATGTCTATTTAATGAAGCATAAGTCAGAGTCGTTTGAAATGTTTAAACTATTCTGAAATGAGGTAGAAAAATAAACTGGGAAGTGTATTAAAACTCTTCAATCTGATCGAGGAAGTGAATACTTTTCCAATGAGTTTTTGACATATTTAGGGGAGAATGGGATTCTCTCTCAATGAACTCCTCCTGGAACACCACAGTATAATGGTGTCTGAAAGGAGGAATCGGACCTTGTTAGACATGGTTCGATCCATGATGGGGTTTGCTGGTCTGTCGATCTTCCTCTGAGGATATGCGCTCGAATCGGCTTGTTACCTTCTAAATAGGGTTCTGAGTAAGTCTGTAACCAAAATGCCATATGAGTTATGGATAGGACATAAGCCAGTACTCTCGCACCTTAGGGTTTGGGGGTGTCCGGCTTATGTTAAATGTTTAATTACGGACAAGTTTGGATCTAGGTCTGACAAGTGTAATTTCATAGGGTACCCAAAAGAGACCAAAGGGTATTATTTCTACCTAGCTGATAAGCAAAAGGTGTTTGTCAACCTTAAGGCAATCTTTTTAGAAAAGGAGTTCCTTGGTGAAGGGACTGTTGCCTCTAAGGTCGAACTTGAGGAAGTTCGGCAGGTGAAAAAACCAACCCAAGTAGCTGAACCTGAACCGGATTTGATTAGATCAGATCCAGAGCCCATTGTTCCTGCACCCTTATGGTGATCTGGTAGAGTACCATGTCAACCGGACAGATACTATGGTTTCTTGGTCTGGGACGGAGATCCTATCGAACTTGATGAAAATGATGAGGATCCGATTATCTACATGGATGCAATGCAGAGACCTGACTCTGAGAAATGGCTAAAGGCCATGAAATCCGAAATGGAGTCCATGAAGGTCAACGATGTGTGGACATTGGTTGACCCATCCGAAGGAGTAAAACCCATAGGGTGTAAGTGGGTCTTCAAGAGGAAGAGGGGCACAGACGGAAAGGTGGAAACCTATAAAGCCCGTCTGGTTGCCAAGGGATATCGTCAACGTTATGGTATAGACTATGACGAGATATTTTCTCCTATGGCAATGCTCAAATCCATTCGGATTATGCTTGCGATAGCTGCCCATCTGGACTATAAAATCTGACAGATGGATGTGAAAACAGCTTTCCTAAATGGAGAGCTGGACGAAGAGGTGTATATGATACAACCTGAAGGATTCACATCCACAGATGAGTCTAAGGTATGCAGGCTACAGAGGTCTATTTATGGACTTAAGCAGGCATCCCGAAGTTGGAACATTCATTTTGATAGGATGATCAAGACGTATGGCTTCGTTAAGAACGGAGAAGAGCCCTGCATTTATAAGTGGGCTAATAGTCCAGTAGTAGTATTTTTTGTATTGTATGTGGATGACATTTTCTTAATTGGGAATGATATCTTTGCATTACAGGGAATAAAGATTTGGCTATCGTCACAATTCTCCATGAAGGATCTAGGAGAAGCTTCCTACATCCTAGGGATGAGGATCTATAGGGATAGATCTAAAAGATTGCTTGGCTTATCCCAGTCCACGTACATTGATACTATGCTAAAAAGATTCAGCATGGAGAATTCTAAGAAAGGCTATCTACCGATAGGCCATGGAATTTCTCTCTCGAAGAGGGATTGTCCGACAACACCTCAAGAGAGAGAGCGTATGGGTAGAATTCCATATGCTTCGGCAGTAGGATCTATCATGTATACCATGACATATACACGACCAGATGTGGCATACTCACTAGGGGTAGTGAGTAGATATCAATCTGATCCAGGAAAGAATCACTGGAAGGTTGTTAAAACTATCCTGAAGTATTTAAGAAATACTAAGGACCAGTGGCTTGTTTATGATGAATCAGACTTGAGACTTATAGGGTTTACAGACTCTAGTTTCCAGTCTGATCGCGATGATAGGAAGAGTGTGTCGGGATTTATTTTTATCCTTAATGGTGGGGCTGTCTACTGGAAGAGTTCCAAGCAGCACATAGTGGCTGATTCAGTTTGCAAGGTAGAGTATGTCGCTGCATCAGATGCTGCCAAAGAAGTGGTGTGGCTGAGAAAATTCATCATCGAGCTCAGAGTAGCACCCTCCCTTGTTGGTCCAGTTCTGCTCTACTGTGACAGCTCTGGAGCCATTGCTCAGGCAAAGGAACCGAAGGCACACCAACAGACAAAGCATATTCTACGTCGCTACCATCTCATCCGAGAAATCATGAATCGAGGTGACGTCGACCTTTAGAAGATCGATGTGAAGGAGAACCTGGCCGACCCATTCACTAAAGCCATTACGGTGAAGGAGTTCAACGACTTCAAGTCGAAGATGGGTATTAGATATTGCACCGATTGGCTTTAGGCCAAGTGGGAGATTGTTGGGAATAGTATCCCAAAGCCAATCATCAGCCGGTTGACGATTGTGCTCTTTGTTATATTAGTACATAAATCATAAATAAATAAAAGTTATTTTGGCATTTTTCATCACAAATTATCATCTTCTAATAAACTCCTGTATTGTAGTGAAGTCCTTAGGACTATTTAGACTCGATAAAGGAGAATTTGTCGTTTAGTCCGTAAATCTGTTCGCGACCAAATGATACATTGTTACCAAGGACAACAATATTTATCGAGCATAGGTCATTGTGTGCCATATAGGTTGGTTGTCCTCTTAACCAAGGAGTGTGGAGACACTGGTATGGCAAACAAGTGAGATGTAAGGGTACATCTGCACTGAACGTGACCAACTCCGGAGCTTTTTCTACTATCAAAATTTGCTCTAATGAGATATGGGTATAACTATCCCTCCGATCTGAGAATTCCACGGTGACTTGCAAGCAACTCACTGCACTTAGGCATTGGACTACCTAAATTTCTAATTCAGTGACGGAAGGCTGCTGGGTGTAGTCAAGTACTTGACTTATCGGTGCGTGTCAAGATGGGATTGACCACTCTAGTTCAGGATCTATGTACAGTCATGTTTCAATTTAGCAAAACTTTGGCTAGGGTAGTCCTAGTGAGGAGTCACAGGACTGATTGAGTTGAGCACGACTCGGATGATCTAATCAGGGTTGATAGTTTAATCCTGAGTCATCCTAAACACAGGGGTAAAAAGGGATGAATTATACAGTAACCATATTCACATAGGTTCTGAGTGTTGTGATTGTGACTATTCGACCTATCCAAATGTCAAGTACCATTGCTAGATGGTTACTTCGATTAGTATAAAAATTGGTTCCTGTGCTACCGGCTTAGGTTTGAACATGTGGGGTCACACACATTAGAGGTTCCTATCTGATCTGATGGCTGATGAAGAGTCCTAATATTCATGGACTATGAGTCCTATGTGTCAGAGACTCTATGATCGAGAATCAAGATTCTCTGATCACAAGTCCCACACATTTTAGGTACCAGGGTCAAGAGTCCCACTGGTTTGGGACTATATGATCAAGGTTTCATATTGATGGACTTTGATACCCGATTGTCTATCAGATTTGGACTTAATATTTATGAGAGGTTTTATTAGTGATTTGATCACTAATTAACTCAATTTGATTGAGTAATTATTTTTGGATCAAGTCCAATTAAATTGGATTCAGTTGGGTTTGACCCGATTAGGTTAAGAGTTGACCTAATCGTTGAGATGGTTTGGTCCCTGATTTGATCAGGAGTTAGGCTTAGTCAATTTTTGATTTGATTAAGATTTTATTGAGCCTAATTAAGTTGAATTTAAATTAGTCTAATTGGGCCTAACTTATTTGGTTCAATTAGGTTGGTTTAAATAATGAAACCACCTTGACCCAAACTCCCTGGCCACCTCACATCCACTGCGCCCATTTGAATTCACGAGAAAGAATTTCTCGTGAATATTTTCTCATGCAAAGCCCTCCCCACACCCACTTTTGTGCACCATATGGATGGATAAAGCTGATTAGTTAACCATTCAAATTCAAAGCGTGTTTGAATTTGAATGGATAACTTATCTCTTTTGCCTTCAGGCTTATCCATCTTGTGTGCCACATAACTTACACAAGTAAAGGTTTCTCGTGAAACCTTTCCATGCACAAAGAGTCCACGCCCTTCTCTTCTCATGCCATAAGTGGATAGAAATGAGTTGGTTTGCATTTGAATTTAAACTCGATTTGAATTCAAATGTGCAACCACTTATCTTTATCCTCTCATGCGGATAAGACATGTTCGACGTTGTTTTAAAAAGAGGAGAAAGATGGGGCATGCATAGAATTTTTTGGAGAGAAAGTTTGGGGTGTGAGGAACCTTTCTATGTAAGGTGAAGGTCCAAAACCTTTCAAGAGAAAAAGAAAGAAAATAAAGAAAAAAGGGCACAGAGTTTTTCTTAGTGTACCCTAGGGTTTCAGCTTGGGGTTCGAAAAGTGAGAAGGTGAGCTACGAGTGTTGTGAGCTCACCAAATTTCAGAAAAATCTTCAACATCCTCTCAAGCACATCTGCTAATGATCCAGAATATCTGAAGAATCGACAGACATCGATCAAAGGAGTTCGATCAGCATCAACCGTCGAAAGGGCTCTACAACAAGCTAGCACCTGTGAGGAGCCGATCAGATCGGGAGCCTCATGTGGATGATCTGTAGAGGCCAGACGTGCTGTGTAGCTGCATCACAATGATCAAACTCTTTTGACAGTGATCAGATTGCGGTGATCTACTACCCGCACAAAGGTATTGTGTTCTGAACACATTATAGTAAAGTATTTACTGTTCAAATTCGAATTTTAAATTTAAATGCATGCATGCTGTATATCATATTTAGATCCTAGTGTAGGGTAAACACATGTTAATTAATTAGATTAATTAATATTTTCCACTGTAAAATTATAATTTTGAAAAAGTTTTAAAATTACCATTTTACCCCTGCACTGAATTTCGCTTCAGAATCAGTAAAATTTTTTTCTATAGTTCATCCCTGCTCTGGCCAGAAACTCTCAGAGTCATCATCCTATGGATCACATAGGATGTTCTCTCCTCCTACATGGAGTGATCAATTCTTTATTAATCACTCACAATCTTCATGCATACTTCACCATACCCAGATTATCCCACACATATCTCAAAGTGACATGTTAGGGAATAAACTAAAGTAAGGATCCATATACATAAAGTATCATGATGATCTCAAATTAAAGGATCACATGCACTACTCCCACTGAAGAACCATTTGTTGACATGCTGTAAGGCTTCATTAGATGTTCTTCCTGCGAGTCAGCTCAGTGAACCCATTCTCTAATGAGCACCTACATCCTTGTATTAGTGTCACCACATAAATGATTATGAGATCAACCATCCTCTCTATCGAGCATACATTGGATGTATCAATTTTTTCGATATCATTGATCTTTGACTCGATGATCCAATGACTAAAAATATTTTAGATTAAGGCTATCAAAATTTTAGGTCTCACTAGCATGATCTCATCATGGCCCTAAAATTATTGTCCTAATCTATGAGATTTATCATAATCATAAAAATATGTTGCAGTAAATGATATAACACAATACCTTATGAATAAAATAACTAATGTCATGTAAATGAGCAGGAAGAAAATATAGAAAAGTTCCTTCGCATCACCTATACGATTGGCTTGTAGGGAACTATTCTTTCAATGATACTGCAGTCCCATTGATTTATACACACCTCACTTAATAGTTATTGGAGAGTATAGATCAATGAGTGGACAACACCTTGTCCATTACTTCACTAAGTAAGATGCAACAAGTTCGGTCTCCAAGTCTTGTGGCCTCACCTAACAGTTATTGACACATTTCTTAATTAAGTCAGACCCATCGTTCATTAGTGAGCACAAAGCCATCATTGGGATCCTCACCTAATAGTTATTGAGCCCAACCCTATCTTTACCCCAGAGCATCAAATGCCAATAGAGTTGTTATACCTTGCTGATGCAACTGAACCACTATAACCAATCGAGAACGATCAACATTAGGAAGGCATCCATAACTCTACAACGATAGAAGACCTCTAGAGTTAATATTTAGTAAGAAGATTTAAGTTTAGATCTCTTCTAAATCAGCAGATCTAACATCCGACTGATCAAATTCAGGTAGCACATCTACATATCTGACCAGCCTAGTCGGTATAGGTGAACTCAAGTCAACAAACAACCTAGTGCAAAATTGAATCTCCCAAAATGGTTAGGTAAGTTAAGATGAGTGGGGGTCCCCCCATTGTTTTTCTTAGATACCAATTAAATTGGTAAGATCAGATAATGGAACCAATTAAATAACTACTATCTAGATACTTACCTTAGATATTAAATTGGTCAATTAGAATCGATCAGGTAAACCTATTGAAACGAACCCAAATCACTGAGCCAAATTTGGTCTTGAGTCAATCAATTCATATCAAAGTGTGAATTGATGTGACCAACTATAACTATACTCAATTTTGAACCCCTTTAACCTAATCCTAATCAATCATTGATTAGGTTCAATCAACTACTCAAAATTGACAATGGATTCTAGCCTGATCTAATCAATTGACCCTAATTGTAGTTTGATCACTAGACCTAATTTATTCAACCCATATCCATATGCAATAATATAATTTTTAGAATCTAAAAATAATTTTTAGATTATATTTTATTGCATGCATTAGTGGCTTATGATCTTGAAATAGTTTTAGATCTAAACCTAACGTCACATATCACATATATGTAGTTTTAGATCTAAACTACAAACATATATCATATATACATTAAATTTTAGATCTAAAACTAAAAATATATATATCAAATATATAAATAATCAGATATAAAATAATGATTAAAATATTTTAAAAATATTTTTTAAAAATTAGTTCGCATCAAACTAGGATAACCTTTTCAATATAGGAGATAAACCCTATATCATGATAACCTTATATCAGTCTGATGTGAATATTTAATCATTCTAATTTTAGATCCAAATATGAAATAAAATATATCATATACATCAATTTTTAGATTTAAAAGATTAATTTAATCATTTTAAAAATAGTTTTCAAAACTGATCAATCTTGTACTAAGATAACCTTTTCAAAATAGGAGATAACCCTATACCAGGACAATCTTATACTAACACAAGATCAATTTTAAATTATCTAAACTTTCAAATCTAAGATAAAAATTAAATTATACATGTCTTAAAAATCTAGCTCTAATATCACTATTAGAAAATCGAATAGGATGCATGCATAGATTTCAAAAATCTTTTGAATAGCAGCGAAAATGAATCAAATTAAACCCTTTAACCCCACATGCATTAGATCTCATCTAATCCTATCCGAGCTCAGGAATAAAGACATACATATAATCTAAAAATTAAAATAAAGATGAGATCGAATCTCAATACCTTTGTGTGGGTTGAAATACACCGCTACTGATGATCTTAGATCCGAAGGTCTTTAAGCCGCACACGTGTCCGATCTCTACAGATATCTATCGAGATCAATCTTGAATCTTTTTTCTCATGGTAGATCCTTCTTCTCTAAGTAGGACCTTAGCCTCTTTGAACCTTGACCAACAGTTGATCTTGACTGCAACCTCAACCTTTGAAATGCAACCTTTTCTCCTTATTCCTTGCTGTAAAAGAGACTCTTCTCAACTCAGACATATGGATGATGGATGCCCAACCCTTGGGCATGGGAAAGAGAGGAGGGAGAGAGGGTGAGGTGTGGAAAGGAGAGAGGAGGAGTTTTGAATTCTCAAAATTCAATGATTATAAAATCCTAGGAGACCATCTCTTTAAATAGACCCTTTTTGATTCCAAATCATTATCCAATCAGGCTAAAAAGACTAGATATAATCTCATAAGATCTCTTACCTTTTAATTTGATTTTCTTTCTCAGCAAATCAAACCTAATTAGAAAGGTCTTCATCTCTTTTGGCAAGTAGATGAGGCACCCCTCAGCAAATAAGATAGACTGAGTGGGCGCCCCTCAACTGAAGAGGGAAGTAGTTGGGGCGCCAACTCTTGGCACCCCTTCTAGGGTTTTTGACACAAGAGAGGGGGCATTGCCCCTCTCTCTCTCCTTCCACAGCAAGGCAAGAGAGGGGGCGCCCACCCCCTCTCTCTTCCTCATGCCACTCCAAGGGGTTGGCGCCCTTTGAACCTGCCAAAAGGGAGGCTTGCACCTCAACTCTTCTTTCCAATCTTTCCATGCTTCAAAAGAAAATAATAAGGAAGAAAATAAGAGATTAGTTAGCCAACTCATTGACTTGATCCAATCTATTTGGGCCCATAAATAGGTGCCCCACTAAATCCAAATCAAAATAGATTTAGATTAGGTTCAAGGCTATGGATTTGATCCAATCAAAGTTCAGAGAAGAATTAGGTTTAACTATGTGCTAGCAAGGTTCTCTTAAACTCAATAGGATTTTACTAAATTCTAATCCAATTAGAACTTCATAAGCCCAATTGGTTAATTCAAGATTAAATCTCTTAATGTGTGACCCCATAGATTTCATTCTATTTGGTAGTAAGATATATTGTGATCTCCATCACAACATCATCGAAACTTTCTTCGATGAGTTAGAATAATTCTAGCTCTATCCTTCAAGGGTCATCGATCATCAAGATGATGTCCGATGAGTCCCACAATCTATCAGTGACACCTAGTAGTATGTAGTGGCAAATTAGTAGAATGAAAGTGTGAAACCCTAGGTGTAGTTATCGTATGATTCAGTCTTTCTTTCATAAGTCCCAACTTGATGAAAGTCATAGAGAATGTTGGATTTCGACCATGCAATAAAAAATAATTTTTTAAATTTTAAAACCAAACAAGTCAATAGCTTTAACATATAAAACTATCGAGCCGAAATCCAAACCCTAGAATCACCTTGTCGATGTCAATCAAAACAAAACAAGCATACAAAAAGGATAGAATTTTTACTTTCACCAAAATAATAATGTGGCATATTGGTGATCTCTATGAGACTTCAAAGTAGAAGTCTTCTAACAATGATCCACATAGAAGTTGGCCAAGGTCCTTCTTCATAGATGCGCCACCGTAGCCTTGTCTTTTCAAGAACACAACCAGCTTCGAACTCAAAGAATGATCGCGCCAAAGTCCAGTCATCTCTAGATTTATCACCAAGATCATACCAAGAAGACACTCTTCAGATGTCTCACAACCTAAGATTTGATTTTTGGCTCCAACATATGAAAAAATTAAATCCTAGGGCACACTAGCAACACTTGCTATTTCTCTCACCACCCTTCTTACAAATTTTGCCCCTTAATTTCTCCTTGCTTTTTTCTCAAATTTTTTCCAAAATTTTTCACTAATTTACACACCTCTTATCTCTAGTTTCCACCTAAATTCCTAGCAGCTAGGCTATGTGGGATGTCCCATATATATAAGGGACCAAGAGATGCCTCATGGGACCAAAGGGCGCCAATCTTTGGCACTCCACTTTCTTATGTGGTAAATAAATTCATCATGTATAATTATGGCACAAGAGAGCCTTCACATAGAAGGACTCTCCATCTTCTATATGTCATAAAAATCTCATCTTTAATTATCATTAAATCATAAGAGATCAGGTTCAGAAATTAAGGCAATGCATTAAGATAAGAGTCTTCATGAAGAAGGACTCTTCATCTTCATATGCTAAAATGAGTGGGGTGGCAATTAATTTTTGGCATGGTATCTGGTGGGTACAGAGGGGTCCTTCTCTACTTGAAATTGTTTCAAGTTGGGTAGGAAATCAATTAAGATAGACCCAATCCTATTAGGTCAAAGATAACTGGTCTAGGTTAGCTCAAATACTTTGATCTAAACCAATTTAAAAACTTGGGTTAATACAATGTGCTAGCATATCAAATTAACTCTTAGAATTTATATTAAACTCTAATTAAATCAAATAAAAATGATATCTCAAAGTGTGTTTCAAATCTAGCCAGCGGTGGACCAAAACTTTCGACATAATCTTAATCCGATTAGATTAGGTTACTCAAAGAGTCCCAATTAACTAGGACTCTTCCTAATTGATCCCAGAATTAAACTCTTTTAATTTTGATGAGTCCATAAATCAAGATTGACATCTAGCAATATGTCATGACTATCCAAAAGATTTAAAATTTTGATAAAAAATTATCAAAATATCCTTCAGTGGCAAGTTACTATGTAATTCAATCCTTCAGTCAAACAACATCCCAGATGAGCTGTGGGCATGAAAACATGTCAAACCCAACCACTTATCTTTATGTATCTCGATCTGAAGATGATGATTCAGTTGATGATACATTAAAATCTCTTTTCTAATTATCATCCTGCTTTGGCTAAAGACTTTCAAAATCACGGACCTATGAGATCACATAGGATGTTCGCTCCGCTTATTAGGAGTGACTGATCCTTTATTGATCACTCACAACCTCTATATATATTTCACCACATCTAGAACACCCCATACAAGGATCAAAAAATTAAGTTAGGAAGTGAACTAAAATATGGATCCATGCACACAAGATACCATGATGATCTTAGGTCAAAGAATCACTTGCACAACTCTCACTAGAGAATCATCAGTTGACATATAAATAAAACTCCATCTAATATTCTCTCATAGGACTATTCAGTGAACTCATTCTCTAATGAGCACCCATATCCTTGTATTAGTGTCACCACACAAGTGGTTGTGAGATCAACCACCCTCATTTCTGAGCATACATAGGACATGCCAGTCTTACTAGTATCATTGATCTCTGACTCAATGAACCAATGACTAAAAATATTTTAGATCATGGCTATTAAAGATTTAGATCTCACTGGCATGATCTCATCATGGTTCTAAAACCATTGCCCAGACCTAAGGGATTTATTATAATCTTAAAAATAATAAGATACAGCATATAATGAATCAAAAAATATTTATTTTATTAATTATATAAATATCAATTATATGAGTCTGAAAGATAAATTTCAGAAAATATCCTATCGCATCCCACATGCAATTGGTTTGTAGATACTATTCTTTCAATCTCCCACTTGCACTAAAGTCAATCACCTTTATACTTGATACCCATGCTATCAAGGTGGCAGTCAAACTGCTGCATTGATAAGGCCTTAGTGAATGGGTCCATTATATTATTCTTGATGTCAACTTGCTCCATGATCATATCGCATCTTTCGACTATCTCCAAAATGAGATGGAACCATCATAAGATGTGCTTGGATTTATGATGAGATCTTGATTCTTCGGCTTGAGCAACTAGCCCAGTATTATCACAATAAAAAGGTACTGGTTGTTTAATCCCTAAAATCACATCTGATGCATAGTCGTTGAGAGCACCAAAAATAACTCTACTCACTATGTAGGTAGGATGAGTCGAGATCGTATCCTCAGGGATCTTGGGCTAAGTTGAGATTACAAAATAAAAGAAAGAAGCATTGTTTTGATTTAGAAAATAAATTATCTTAAAATTGATGTAATTAAAAAATAAAGAGCTCGGGAGTTCTGAATTAATTTTGCACTAGTAGAGTTGTATCTCTTTTCTTTTAATTAAATAGATGCGATTAATCTTAAAAAAAATATCTATCTTTTTTCGGCACACCCCGTATTCATAGATCACGGCATGTCTCTGAAAAGTACTAGGTAAACAACTCTTCTTTCCTCGACATGCCCCGTACCCGTAGATCACGATGCATCTTCGAAAAGTAAAAATTATTCCTAATATTAATCTAACAAGAAAGTATAAATAAAAGCATATGAAAGAGAGCAAATAAAGAACTCATGATGATTTAAATAAAAAGCATAATCTTTATTGCATATAAAAAAATATAAAAAAATTTAGAACAATAAACCATCTCTGTGTCGTTACAAAATTTTTTCTCCACTCCTGAGACTGCTAGCCTAGCTGCTCATGGAGTAGTCCCTTTCTATTCCTCTATGCAAGGCTCTAGAAGAATTTCTGGGCTCTCCCTCTAATAGGAGTACAAAAGCCTTTTTATAGGTGTTAAGAGGGAGGAGTTTTACATGGTTTTCCGATGTGGGACTAAAAAAAATAGTAAGGACTAAAAAATGGATGGATGAGATGGAAAGATCACAAGTAGATAAAGAAAACATAAATTCTTCCTCTTGAAGTATTTTTAAATATATATTTTTTCCCTTTAATTTTCAGATCCATCTATTCGTCTATCCCCACGAACCCCATGCGCCCGCTGCCTCGCCCGCTCCTCTGCTCTCGCCCGTGCTGCCGCTCGCCTGTGCATGCTCACGCTCGCCCGTGCCCACGATGCCGCACACGCCCACGCTGCTGCTGCTATTAGGAAGCGTTCCTTTTCTTTTTGATTACCGAAAAGAAACTTTTGTTTCTTTAAAATGATGCCTATATCCTTTTTGGATTTCTTCCATAGTATCTTCATTTTCTATAATACCGTATGCATCCTTCTTTTATTTTAATTTTATTTTAAGTCTAATTTTCTTCAAATTTGAGTCTTTTTGATCTATGAATCGGACTCTTTGTATCGGTGATCACCTTTCCTGTAAAATATAAAAAAATATCAAATTCTTAATAAATAAAATAAATTAACTATAATTTTTTGCTTTAAATGACTTAAATTAAGTATTTATCACACCTCCCAACTTGAATTTTACTCGTCCTCGAGTAAAATAGATATATCAGTATTGTGTACCGACTCAATCTTGAATCAAAAGTCAGATTAGGCATCCCAAAAGGTAGATGATACCTGATCAGATCATTAAAGAGATACTTCATTGGATTATCAATTTGACCCATTTAGTGGTTGAGTATTAACTAAAGAAATTTCAAGAGGTTTTCTTTCACCAACTCCCCACTTTACTCTTTAAATCCTCTAACTTAATGTGAGATAGGTTTATTATCTTCTTGCAATTTAGTCTCCTTATTATCCACTATTTTTTTAACATTGCCCATCTTTTTACGCGAACCACAATGCTTACTTAGGCGAAAGGGCTCGGTTACTTAGTAGGAAACCAATATTTTTTTTTAAAATAAAATTTTAAGGAGAATTTTTTTTTTTGCATACCTCAACCTTTCCACCCAATCTCTCATTAAGCAGATTCTTTATTGAGATCAGTAAGAAGAGAGTTGTAGAATCACTCCTAAAATTTGGTCTAGTCTAAACCCTACCATTCATTGGATTTTCTTAATAATTTATTCCTCAGTATCTCTAAAATTATCTTGACAATTAATCATTCATTTATTAGGATGCCTAATTGACTCTTCATCAAAATAAAATTTGGATACACAAAACTAATTAATTCTGATCATACTCGAGGATTTGATTAATTTCTATTTTCTTCCCCCCCCAACTTAATCTACATTATCCTCAATGAAGTAAGAAAGCAAAGAAAATAAAAGGAGAGAGTTCACCTGGGATAATTTTACTTCAGAAGTTGAAGATAGCTTCATTGATTAATAGGCTCTTGTTCTAAATTCCTGTAGCTGCAGTAAGGTAAAAAATATGAAATCATTGGGTTGCCTCCCAACAAGCGCTAAGTTTTATGTCTTCAGCCAGACGTCAAGTTTATTGACAGACTCTTCCATACAGAGCGGTCCTTTATTCTTAAAAAAAATGAAGATCAGTTAAAATAAAATAAAAAAAATTTAGGTTGTCTCTCAAAAAGTGCTAAATTTAACGTCTTCAGCCAAACGCTAAAAGAGTGTCTATCCTATTCCTGCTCGAATCTTAACATGAGTGTTGATCCCTCTTTCAAAAATAATATGTCCTCATACAATTCCTTTCCGCACTATGAAATGGCTCTTTTCCCAACTTAGAACAAGATTTGTCTCCATACATCATTTAAGAACTTTGAAAAGATTATGGAGACAATCCTCAAAGGTGGTTCCAAACACAAAAAAATCATCCATAAAAATTTCAAGATATTTGTCCACCATATCCGAAAAAATAGCCAGTATGCACCGTTGAAATATAGTGGGTGTATTGCAGAGCCCGAATGGCATACGCCGAAAAGTGAAGGTGCCATAGGGACAGGTGAAGGTAGTCTTTTCTTGGTCATTCAAAAATACAGGTACTTGATTGTACCCTGAATAACCATCAAGAAAATAGAAGAAACTTTATCCTGCTAACCGTTCTAAGATTTGATAGATGAAGGGCAGTGAAAAATGGTCCTTCCTATTAACGGCATTTAGTTTTCTATAATCTATACATACTCGCCATCTAGATGATATGTGAGTGGGAAGTAGTTCATCTTTTTCATTCTCAACCACAGTAATACCTGATTTCTTAGGTACTACTTGAGTGGGACTGACCCATTTACTATCAAATATGGGGTAGATGATTCCAGCATCTAACCACTTTACCACCTCTTTCCTTACTACTTCACGTATGTTTGGGTTCAATCTCCTTTGCATATCTCGATGGGGTTTGGCATTTGCCTCAAAATGAATATGGTGCATGCAAATGGAGGGGTCAATTCCTTTTAAATCGACAATGGACCAACCGATAGCCTCTTTGTGTTCCTTCAGAATACCAACCAATTGTGCTTCCTGATTAGGGGTCAAGTCTAATGCAATGATTGTCGGGAGGGTGTCATTGGATCCTAGAAATACAAACTTGAGCATAGCAGGAAGGGATTTCAATTCTAACGTAGGTGGTGATTCTAAAGATGGGACTATTGGTGTACTGGCTAATGTGGGCAATGGCTCATACTTGATTATCCATGGAGGAGTGGTTTTATCGTGTGGTGTATCCAACAAGGTGTTAACTTCTTTCATATATCCCTCAAAGTCATACACTCCAAAGTGAGCCAAGCAAGTCTCTAAGGGGTCTGGTGCTAGAATTATGGGTGTTGCATCTTCTATAATGTCTTCTAGTGTATCTACTTCGAAGTAACTATCCATTGATGGTCCTTGGGAAACACCAAACACATTCAGTCTCAGTTTCTTATTTCCAAACGATACGTCCATGACTCCTGTCCTACAATTAATGCATGCATTTGTCGTAGCTAGGAAGGGTCATCCTAAGATAATGAGAATTTGTCTGGGGTTGCCACTTAGTTCCATGTCGAGAACCAGAAAATCAACTGGAAAGTAAAACTCATCTACCTTGACCAAGACATCCTCAAGCATTCCATATGGTTCCTTAATTGATCTGTCGGCTAATTGCAGTGTGACTGATGTAGGTTTCAGTTCTCCGAATCTAAAAAGTTCATACACCGAACTAGGTAAAAGATTCACACTTGCCCCTAAATCCAGAAGAGCTTTTTCAATGTGATAATCTCCAATAACACAGAAAATAATGGAGACTCCTGGGTCCTTAAGCTTTGGACGAGTGGCATGCTGGAAGACAGAACTAGCCTGTTCAGTGAGGTATACTTTCTTTGGGATTTGTGATCTAGATTTATGTTTTTGAGTGCATAAATCCTTCAAAAATTTGGCATAAGCAGGGACCTGTTTGATTGCGTCTATAAGGGAAAGATTAATTTGGACTTGCTTAAATAATTCCAACATCTCGTCAAGTCTTCCTCTGTTCTTATTTGTAGGAATAGGGGCATTCAGGGCATCCAAAAATGAGGCTTTGGGCAAGTAAAATGATTTCGATGCAGTTGGTTCATTCTCTATTTTAAGGTCCTCCTTGTTCTTGGGTGATTTGGCTTCAGTTAAAGGTTTAGGGTCGGTCTCATTGGTTTTACTAGTGTGTTCAATGACCTTCCCACTTCTCAGAGTCATGATTGATTTGGCATGTTCAGAAAAAGCTTCTGGGGTATTAGAGCTCTCAATCACAAATTGCCCTCTTGGGTTGCTCTCGGGTTGGCTAGGTAATTTTTCTCCTTCCCTCCTACTGAATGCAGTCGCTAGTTGACCTATTTGGGTCTCTAGCTTAGCAATGGATTGTGTGTGGGAGTTAAGGGTCTGAGTGTTGACTTCTAATCATTCTAGTACTTTCAGAACTTTTTCCTCAAAAGCTGAGCTGTGACCAGTAGTAGATGATTGAGGAATATTTTGAAATTGATGGTATGGTCCATGCCTATATGTTGGGTCCTGATATTGAGGTCGAGGTGCGGCAGGGCCAACCACTGGTTGTGGTCTCCAGGAAAAATTTGGATGGTTTCTCCAGTCGAGGTTATAAGTGTTCGAATATGGATCGTTTCCTGGTCTGCGAGCTTGTTGGACTTGAGCTTGCTGAACCTGCTCGTGCACAAACTCAAAAAATTAAGGTGCGGCTGGGCATTCACTAACAAAATGGTTCGGACTTGCACACAATGCACAAACTTCTTGGATTGGGTTAGGTGAAATCGGGGATTGTCCAGTATTTAGAAGATGGTCTAATTTTTGGAACAGTTCATCTACCTTACTGTGGATATCCATGACATTTCCAATCTGATAAATTCCACTTCTTTTTTGTTGAAGCATGGGTTGTTCTGTAAAGGTGGCAGACATATGATGTAGAAAATTTTCACTAGGTGTTTCAAAGAGCTGCCAGGCTTCATCCTCACTCTTTAGCATGAATGTCCCACCACATGATGCATCAACCATTTGTCAGTGTTTCTCTGATAGACCATCATAAAAACACTGACAAAGTTTTCATTTAGGGACAGCATGGTGTGGACATTTACAAATGAGGTCCCTTAACCTTTCCCATGTCTCATGAAAAAGTTCACCCTCCAATTGGGAAAAACTAGTGATAGCTTTTCTAATTTGATTTATTTTTCCAATTGAAAAGTATTTCTTGAGAAATTCTCTCTAAAGATAATCCCAAGTTAAAATGGTTATAGAGTCTAAGGAATTTAACCAATACTTGGCTTTGTCCTTAAGTGAGAAAGGGAACAGTTTCAACCTAAGGGCATCATCAGAGAAGTTTTAAATTTTTACTGTGAAACAAATTTCAAAAAATTCATCCAAGTGTTTGTATGGGTCCTCGTTACTAAGTCCATAGAATGATGGCAACATTTGAATAATGCTAGACTTAATCTCATATTGGGTAGCTTCTACTGGAGGTGCTTGAATGCATGGAGAGTAGGTATACGAGGATGGAGTGAAATATTCTCTCAATGAGCATGGAGGATTAGCCTCACCAGGTGTAGCCATATTTCTAACTTGGATAGTCCTAAGAGTCTTTTCTAATTCTTCGTCTAATGGTTGCAAGTCGGCTTTTAGTGATCATCGACCTAACATGCAACTAAAAGGTCTATGTAGGACTATCCTAGTTTGTTAAGAATTTTTTTTAAATTTTTTTTATTAAGAGGAGAAAAGAAGAGAGAAAAGAATTCTAAAGAAGAGATCCTAAGAAGTCCTAAAACTAATAGAAGAATTAGTTTTGGTTAGATTTTAATTACAATCAAGTTAGCACGCAGTGGACTCTCTATCCTAAAGTTACCCTAGTTCTAGACAGCTCCTAACTGTAGTTAGCCTTCAAGCCCTCCAAGTCGGAGCTTGACCAACCAACTGGCTAGGTAAGTATAAGGTTGGTGGGAGTCCCCCCGTTGCTTTTCTTAGACACCAATTAAATTGGCCAGGTCAGCGAATGGAACCAATTAAAAACTACCTTCCTTTGGGCCCAGTCGTCCCGCAAATCACTTGCCTAGACACCAGCTAGCTGACCAAGTCTAACCTGGTTCAACTCTCAGAATCACTTGTCCTAATGAGCTCGAAATCCTTAGGGTCAACATCTAATTAATTTTAGATTAAGGTCTAGGTTATGCAAATACAAGGGAGTGATTTGTGGGCCAAAGAAGGGTGATCAAATCCCCACCTTATCTTAGTTAATGGGTTGCACCCTTAAAATTAATTATGGAGATGCAATGTAAAGAAACAAAGTGTCCAATCAAGTTAGAAATTTTTATATTTGAGGTTACACTATTTTAGTTAAGTGTTATGAAATGTCAGTGGTTTTTTTTTTTCAACCGTGCCAAGGTCCTCGACAACGGTGCCAAAATTTGATGCGTAGTCATTGATTGCACCAAAAATAACTCTACTCACTACGTAGGTAGGATGAGTCGAGATCGTATCCTCAGGGACCTTGGGCTAAGTTGAGATTACAAAATAAAAGAAAGAAGCATTGTTTTGATTTAGAAAATAAATTATCTTAAAATTGATATAATTAGAAAATAAAGAGCTCGGGAGTTTTGAATTAATTTTGCACTAGTAGAGTTGTATCTCTTTTCTTTTAATTAAATAGATGTAATTAATCTTAGAAAAAATACCTATCTTTCCTCGACACACCCCATATCCATAGATCATGACATGTCTCCGAAAAGTACTAGATAAACAACTCTTCTTTCCTCAGCACACTCCGTACCCATAGATCACGGTGCATCTCCGAAAAGTAAAAATTGTTCCTAATATTAATCTAACAAGAAAGCATAAATAAAAGCATATGAAAGAGAGCAAATAAAGAACTCATGACGATTTAAATAAAAAGTATAATCTTTATTGCATATAAAGAAATACAAGAAAGTTTAGAACAATAAACCATCTCTGTGTCGATACAAAATTTTTTCTCCACTCTCGAGACTACTAGCCTAGCTGCTCATGGAGTAGTCCCTTTCTATTCCTCTATGCAAGGATCTAGAAGAATTTTTGGGCTCCCCCTCTAATGGGAGTACAAAAGCCTTTTTATAGGTGTTTGGAGGGAGGAGTTTTACATGATTTTCCGATGTGGGACTAAAGAAAATACTAAGGACTAAAAAATAGATGGATGAGATGAAAAGATCACAAGCAGATAAAGAAAATATAAATTCTTCCTCTTGAAGTATTTCCAAATATATATTTTTTCCCTTTAATTTTCAGATCCATCTGTTCGTCTGTCCCCACGAACCCCGTCGCCCACTGCCTCGCCCGCTCCTCCGCTCTCGCCCGCACTACCGCTCGCCCACGCACGCTCACGCTCGCCTGCGCCCGCGATGCCGCGCACACCCACGCTGCCGCTGCTGCTATTAGGAATCATTCTTTTTCTTTTTGATTACCAAAAAAAAACTTTTATTTCTTTAAAATGATGCCTATATCTTTTTTAGATTTCTTGCATAGTATCTTCATTTTCTATAATACCGTATGCATCCTTCTTTTATTTTAATTTTATTTTAAGTCCAACTTTCTTCAAACTTGAGTCTTTTTGATCTATGAATCGGACTCTTTGTATCGACAATCACCTTTCCTGTAAAATATAAAAAGAAACATCAAATTCTTAATAAATAAAATAAATTAACTATAATTTTCTACTTTAAATAACTTAAATTAAGTGTTTATCAACATCCAATTCTATGATAAATTTTTTTATCCAGATAGCCTCCTTAGCAGTCTCACTAGCAACAATATACTTAGCCTCAGTGATCGAGTCAGCAACAATTTGCTATTTAAAATTTTTTCAACTTACTACACTACCATACAGAGTGAACATATATTCAGATATAGATTTGCTATCATCCAGATTAGATTGAAAACTAGAATCAGTATAACCTTCTAGTTTTAAATCAGATCTACCATATATTAGAAAAATATCTTCAATCCTTCTCAAGTACTTGAGTATGTTTTTTACAGCTTTTCCGTGATCCTCCCCGGGATCAGTCTGAAATTTGCTTACAATACCTTAGACATAAGCCACATCAAGCCTGGTACATAACATAGTATATATAATTGATCCTACAGCCGAAGTATAAGGAATAGAACTCATTCTCTTTCTCTCTTCAGGTGTCTTAGGAGACATCCTTTTAGAGAGTTGTATGCGATGACCTATGGGTAAGTAATCTCTTTTACTTTTCTTCATGTTGAACCTCTTCAACATAAGATCAATGTACCTAGACTGAGACAAGCCTAGCATCCTTTTTGATTTATCCTTATAGATCTTTATACCTAGTATATAGGATTCCTCACCTAATTCTTTCATGAAAAATTTTTGTGATAGCTATGGCTTGATCGATTGCAACATTGGGATATCATTCTCAATGAGCAGTATGTCATCCCATACAAGATCAAGAAGATAATAGCACTCTCACTAATCTTCTTGTACACATGAGATTCATCGATATTTTTGATGAAGCCAAATGATTTGACTATCTCATCAAAATTGATATTTCAGCTATTCGATGCTTGTTTTAATCCATAAATGGATCTATTCAACTTGCATACCTGATTTACTCTCTCACTAGAGATAAATCCCTCTGGCTAAGTCATATAGACTTCTTCCTCAAAATTTTCATTGAAGAAGGCAGTCTTGACATCCATCTGTCAAATCTCGTAGTCATGGTATGCTGCAATAGCAAGCATTATCCAAATAGACTTGAGCATGGCTACCGATGAAAAGGTCTCTTCATAATCAGCACCTTATTTTTGTCTGAAACTTTTTGCCACCAGCCTGATCTTATAGGTCTCTACCTAGCCATCTGCTCCAATCTTCTTCTTGAAGATCCATTTGTAGCCTATTAGAGTCACACCCTCAGGCACATCAACCAAAGTTCAAACTTGATTGCTATACATGAAGTCCATTTCGGATTTCATGACATTGAGCTATTTGTCAGAGTCACTACTTATGACAGTTTTCAAATAGGTCATAGGATCATCATTCTCAATGATGTGGGATGTATTATCATTCTCAATGATAAATTTATACCTGAGTGGTACATTACGTACTCTACTTAACCTTCAGAGAGGAGGTGTGTGAAGTGACTGTACCTCAACAATAGGCACATCTGATTGAGAACTATTTTATGAATCCTAGATGAATTATAGATTTTGAACTTCCACATGTTCAACAAACCTCCCACTGCCTCCCTCTTGATAAACTATTTCTCTAAAAAAATGGTATGCCTACCAACAAACACTTTTTGTTGAGTAAGGTTGTAGAAGTAGTATCCTATACTCTCCTTGGGATAACCTATAAATCTGAATTTTTTTGATCTAGCATCCAGCTTATGTCCATCAATATTTTTCACATCAGTTGGACAATCCCAAATCTTAAGATGCTTAAAATTGATTCTTGTTTCTTTTCATATTTCATATGGAGTGCTAGAAATATATTTAGAAGATACTTTATTTAAGACATATGCTGTGGCCTCGAGAGCATTTCCCTAGAAGGATATCGGAAGATCCATAAAATACATCATGGACCGCATCATATCTAATAAGGTGTGATTTTTTCTTTTCATAATTTTATTTAATTATGAAGTATAAGGAGATATCTATTGAAAGAGTATTCTATTTTATTTCAAATAATCAAGAAACTCACTAGATAAGTATTCTCCTCCTTGATCAGATCGAAGAGTTTTAATATTTTTACCAGTTTATTTCTCAACCATTCTTTGATACTCTTTAAATTTGTCAAAGACTTCGAATTTGTATGTTATTAAATACACATATCCAACCTAGACCTATCTTCAATAAATGTGATGAAGTAAGAGTATCCATCTCTAACTTGAGTCGACATTGGACCACAAACATCAATATGTACAAGGTCCAATATGTCACTTGCCTTCTCTTTATGTCCAATAAATGGAGTCTTGATTATATTTTTTATGAGATAAGATTCACAAGTTTCATATGGTTCATAATCATAAGGATCAAAAAAATTATCTTTGTATAACTTGTTAATTCTTGACTCATTTATATAACCAAGTCGACCGTGCCAGAGATATGTGACATTCATATCCTCTCCTTTCTTTTCTTCATATTATCACTATAAAATATTTTATCATTAAGTGAAAGAAATAAAAGACCATTATCAACAAAAGTACTTCTATAATATTTGTTAGAAAAATATATATAACAACCATTGCTCTTTGCTTTTATTTCAAAATCTTGTTCCAATAATAATGGTATAGAAATAATATTTTTAACAACATTAGGGATATAATAACAGATCTTGAGTTTCAAAATTTTATCTGAAGGTAACTTCAAAATTTTGATTCCTATGGCTTCGATCTGAATGGACTCTCCACTAGCACCGAACAGTTCGAAGTCACCTTTATTCAGACTCTTTATTTCCTGTAGATCTTGCAATGATTTGCAAAGGTGGGAATGACAGGCAGTATCTAATACCCAAGAATCTAAAAATGAAGTACTTAATGATAAGTTAGTTTGTATCATATACAAATCTTTAGCAATATTTGCCGATTTCACAGTAGCAAGGTATTCCTTGCAATTTCTCTTCCAGTGGCCCTCCTTGCCATAGTGATAGCAAATACCTTTGGTAGAGACCTTCTTCACCTTCTTCTTAGAGATGCCAGCCTTAAGATTCAACTTTTTCTTAGAACTCTTTTTTATCTTCTTCTTGTTGATCTTATCAACAAAAAGTATCGAAGCCTTTTCATCCTTGAAATGACTCTCTGCTGTTTTCAACATGTTCAGCAGCTCTGGCAGGCTGATATTCAGTTTGTTCATATGGTAATTTATAACAAACTGAGAAAAAAAATCAGGAAGAGACTACAGGATCAAATCTTAGCTCAGTTCACCATCCATGGCAAAGTCCAGCTATCCCAGATGAGTGATCAAATCAATCATCTTCAGGATATGTATTTGCACAGAGGTGCCTTCAGTCATGCGGACACAGAACAACTACTTTGATATCTCATATCGAGCAGTTCAGTTTTGTTCCCCATATAACTCCTTAAGATTAAGGAGTATAGAGGAAACATTCATGTCTTTATGCTGCCTCTGAAGCTCGTTACTCATGTAGACAAGCATGATGCATTTGACAGTCACACTGTCATCTTTTCACATCTTGTATGTGGCCCTTTTCTTCTCGAAAGCATCTTTTCCAAGTGAATCTAGTGCAGGTGTATCCAGAATATAGGAGACTTTCTCCTGAGTGAGAACAATTCTCAAATTTCTTAACCAGTACACATAGTTAGGTCCAGTCAATTTGTTTGCATCTAGTATGCCTCTAAGTGATAGTGAGGATGCCATATGTATAGTTAATCTATAATAACAAGAACACAATATAAGCGGATAACTCATGATGATAAGTACAACTAGATTAAGACTTTTATCTAATTGTGTCTCCTACTATTTTATCGAACTTCATAGCCCTCAAGTATGAAAATTGAGAAACATAATAATATTTTTAAGTGAGGTTGAGATCCCTATTCCTCACAAACACCTTGTGGATAGCACAATAAGTATTTATAAGTTCAAGAGTAGGTAACATTTTATCAATTATACCTCTATAATTTTTAATATTTTTCTCTCTGGCCTCTAGATCATATATAACCTTGTGGATAGCACAACAAACTATAGTGTTCTAGTTAAGTTGACCTTTCAATCCCATATGATCATACTTAAACAACGCTGCCCTTGTGGATAGCACAACAAAGCAACATAATTCAAAATATGCCATAAGCATCAAAATGCATTTGATCAACATCATGTCAATTTCTATAGTAAGCCTTATGGATAACACAATAAGCTCACTAACATCTTGACATACTCTATTGACCAAATTTGAAGGAAGACCCTTACAATGTCTACATCACTAATCAATCTAAGTTCAAAATTCAACAAGACCAAATTAACCAGGTCAGTAGATGGGAGGCTCCCCGTAGCTTTTCTTAGATACAAAAAAAGTTGGCCAGGTCAGCATACAAACCTAATTAGAAAATCATCTTTCACACTTTTTTCCATACTAATTGGTCAAAAGAATTTGACTTTTGATATGAAAGTGAATCCCGACATTACAACTTAATATAATTTTTAAGAGGATATTTGAACTGATCTCGGCACATCCTAACTACGACTACATAAAATATACTTTACATATTATGTAATATGACATGTAATCATAAATTATAATAGCAATCATATAATTATGCCAAAAATCATATAAGAGTGCAATTCAAGTCATAACATAGGACAAGTAAATTGAAATAATAATGCAACCCCTAATCATATTAGGCAAGCAAAATACCCTTAACCATGTATCGATTTAAGCATCACACTACCATGATAATATAAATTTTAAATTATCATAAATTTATAATTTTAATAAATAAAATTTAAATCATGGTACATATAAAGTCAAAACTATTTTTTTGATTTTAAAGATTGATGCTAAAAATCGAAGCAATATTCTTGGCAATATATGAACAAGAATAATTCTATGCTACTACTTTGCACTTATTTGATTGAATTAGACAAGGATGATTCTGATACCACTGTTGGATTCTACCCACATAGCGAAAAGTGATTTTTTAAATTTTAAAACCAAACAAATCAATAGCTTTAACATATAAAACTATCGAGCTAAAACCTAAATCTTAGGATCACCTTGCCGATGTCGATCAAAACAAAACAAGCATGCAAAAGGGATAGAATTTTTACTTTCACCAAAATGATAATATAGCACATTGGTGATCTCTACGAGTCTCCAAAGTAGAAGCCCTCCAATGGTGATCCACACAAATGTTGGCCAAGGTCCTTCCTAACTGGTGCACCGCCGCAACCTTGTCTTCTCAAGAACACTGCCGGCTTCGAACTCAAAGAATGATCGCATCAAAACTCAGTCATCTCTAAATTTGCCATCAAGATCATGCCAAGAAGATACTCTTCAGATGTCTCATGATCTAGAATTTGATTTTTAGCTCCAACATATAAAAAAATCAAACCCTAGGGCACACTAGCAACACTTGCTAATTCTCTCACCACCCTTCTTACAACTTTTGCCACTCAATTTCTCCTTGTCTTTTTCTTAAATTTTTTTTTAGAATTTTTTCACTAATTGACACATCTCTTATCTCTAGTTACACCTAAATTCCTAGTAGCTAGGCCATGTGGGATGTCCCATATATATAAGGGACCAAGAGATGTGTCATGGGACCAAGGGGCGCCAACCTTTGGCGCTCCACTTTCTCATGCAGTGAATAAATTCATCATGTGGAATTATGGCACAAGAGAGTCTTTACATAGAAGGACTCTTCCTCTTCTACATGCCATAAAAATTACATCTTTAATTGGCATTAAATCATAAGAGATCAAATTGAGAAATTAAGGCAATGTGTTAAGATAAGAGTCTTCATGAAGGACTCTTCATCTTCACATGCTAAAATGAGTGGGGCGGTAATTAATTTTTGATGTGGCATCTGGTGGCCACAAAGGAGTCCTTCTCCACTTAAAATTATTTCAAGTTGGGTAGAAAACTAATTAAGATAGATCCAATCCCATTAGATCAAAGACAACTGGTCTAGGTTAGCTCAAACACTTTGATCTAAACCAATTTAGGAACTTGGGTTAATACAATATGCTAGCATATCAAATTAACCCTTAAAATTTATATTAAACTCTAATTAAATCAGATCAAGATCAAATCTCAAAGTGTGTAATCCATTAGATTCCAAATCTAGCCAGCAATGGATCAAGACTTTCAACATAATCCTAATCGGATGAGATTAGGTCACCCGAAGAGTCCCAATCAACTAGGACTCTTCTTAATTGATTTCATAATTAAACTCTTTTAATTCTAATGAGTCCATAAGTTAAGATTGATGTCTAGTAATGTGTCATAATTATCTCAAAAATTTAAAATTTTGATGAAAAATTATCAAAATATCCTTCAATGGTAAGTTACCATGTAATTCAATCCTTTAGTCAAACAATATCTCAGATGAACTGTGGATGTGAAAAATATCAAATCCAACTACTTATCTTTATATTCTCGATTTGAAGGTGATGATTCAGTTGATAATATATTAAAAACTCTTTTCTAATTATTATCCTACTTTGGCCAAATACTTCCAGAATCACCGACCTATGAGATCACATAAGATGTTCGCTCCTCTTATTAGGAGTGACTGATCCCTTATTGATCACTCACAACCTCCATGCACATTTCACCACATATAGAATACCTCATATAAAGATCAAAGAATCAAGTTAGGAAGTGAACCAAAATATGGATCCATGTACATAAGGTACCTTGGTAATCTCAAGTCAAAGGATCACTTACACAACTCCCACTAGAGAATCATCAGTTGACATATAAATAAGACTCCATCTGATATTCTCTCACAGGTCTATTCAGTGAACTCATTCTCTAATAAGCACCTATATCCGTGTATTAGTGTCACCACATAAGTGATTGTGAGATCAACCATCCTCATTTTTGAGCATACATAGGATATGCCAATCGTATTGGTAACATTGATCTCTGACTCAATGAACCAACGATTAAAAATATTTTAGGTCATAGCTATTAAAGATTTAGGTCTCACTGGCATGATCTCATCACGATCCTAAAATTATTGTCCAGACCTAAGGGATTCATTATAATCTTAAAAATAATAAGATGCAGCATATAATGAATCAAAAAAGATCTATTTTATTAATAATATAAATATCAATTATATGAGTCTAAACGATAAATTTTAGAAAATACCTTATCACATTCCATATACGATTAGCTTGTAGGGCATTATTCTTTTAGAGAACTCATTAGACTCCATCGTCAGTCATATGTTAGATTAGCTCGACTCGAATTCATTTATGAATCTCGTGAAAATTCTTTTTCAGTATTCACACTTGCTCTAATCAAAGACTTTCTAAACTCAATCTCGTGAATTGTATAAGACTTCTCCTTTTCTATCAAGGTCAATAGATTCTATCTAGATGCACCCTACTCCAAACAGCGAATCTAAATTTAATGTAGCCAACATACACAGTAAGGGCCCGAATAGCTAGAGACCAAAGGAACGTGTAGTTAAACTCAATAGCCTCGCTGTGAATAGTCGATGACACTACAGGTCAAAGGACCACTCACACCACTACAGCATAGAGATAACCACTGACGAGTGAGTAGACATCCAAGTGATTTCTCATGTTGGTCATGCTTAGTGTAAGTTGTTCTCTAATAACCACCCGCATCCTCACCCCAATACCCTTACACTGCAAATCCGAGACTCATCTGTCCATAAGGGAGGTGAATCATGCACCAATCTCGAATGAATTGATCACTGTCCTCCGTGATGATCTTTTGATCGAAAGCATTTAGAAACTAACCACAAATAATATATCTCAAATTTTTAACACTTTGAAAATATATAAAATTATTTTTGTTAATTTTTAGGACAAATCATGAACACATAAACATGATTGAAAAATGAAAGCTCTTTATTAATATAAAAATATACAAGTATAAAATTAAATCTTAAAATTATAAAAATGTATCAGCCAATTATTGGCTTTTAGGGAACATATCTTACACATATATCCAAACCTTGACTTATCATCAATAAATATGATGAAGTAAGAGTATCCTCCTCTGACCTGAGTCGACATTAGACCATAAACATCAGTATGTACTAGATCTAAAATGTCACTCGTCTTTTCTCTATATCCAGTAAATGAAGTCTTGGTCATCTTACCTACGAGACAAGTTCATAAGTTTTATATGATTCAAAATCATAAAGATCAAAAAATTTATCTTTGTATAACTTATTAATTCTTGACTCATTTATATGATCAAGATAATGCCAGAGGTATGTAACATTCACATCTTCTCTTTTTTTTCTTCATATTATCAACATGAAGTACATTATCATTAAGTGATAAGAATAAAAGACTATTATCAATATAAGTATTTCCATAAAATTCATTAGAAAGATAAATAGAACAACCATTGCTTTTAGCTTTTATTTCAAAATCTTATTCTAATAACAGAGGTACAGAAATAATATTTTTGATAATTTTAAAAATATAATAACAGGTCTTTAGTTTTAAAACTTTATCCGAAGACAACTTCAATACCTTGGTTCCTATGGCTTCAGTCTGGATGGATTCTCTACTAGCATTGAACAGCACGAAGTTATCTTCATTCAGATTCTTTATTTTCTGTAGATCCTGTAATGATTTGCAAAAGTATGAGCCACAGGTAGTATCCAATATCCAAAAATCTAAAGTTGAAGTACTTAATGATAATTTTGTTTGCATCATATACAAACTTTTAGCAATATTTGCTTTCTTGTGTTTCAAAGTTGGAAGGTATTCCTTGCAATTCCTCTTCCAGTACCCATCTTTGCTGCAATAATAGCAAGTACCCTTGGTGGAGACCTTCATCTTCTTCTTCAAGATGCTAGCTTGAGAGTTCATCTTTTTCTAAGAACCCTTCTTATCCTTCTTCTTGGAGATCTTATCTACAAGAAGAACTGAAGCCTTTTTACCCTTAAAATAGCTCTCTGTTATTTTAAGCATATTCAGTGGTTCGACAGTCTAGTATTCAGTTTATTCATATGGATGTTAATGACAAACTGTGAGAAGGAATCAGAAAGTGACTGCAGGATCAAATCCTGACTGAGCTCACCATCCATGGTGAAATATAATTATCCCAGATGAGTGATTAGATCAATCATCTTAAGGACATGAGTTTACACGGACGTGCCTTCACCTATCTTGGCACAGAACAACTGCTTAGATATCTCATATCTAATAGTTCAGCTTTGTTCTCCATATAACTCCTTTAAATTAAGGAGTATGGAAGGAACATCCATGACTTCATGCTGCCTCTGAAGCTCATTATTTATGGAGACAAGCATGATATATTTGACAGTTACACTGTCATCCTGCCATATTTTATATGTGGTTCTTTCCTCCTCCAGATGTATCTTCTCTGATCATATCGGAGCAGGAGTATCAGTATATAGGAGACTTTCTCCTATGTGAAAACTATTCTCAAATTTCTTAATCAGTTCACATAATTTGATCCAATCAATTTGTTTGCATCTAGTATGTCACATAATGATAGTGAGAATGCCATTATGCAATTAATCTATAATAACAAGAATACTATATAAGCGGACAACTTATAATGACAGGAATAACTGGACTAGATCTTTTATCTAATTGTTACTCCCACTATTTTATCGAATATTATAGCCCTCTAATATGATAAATGAGAAACTTCTTATCAATTTTTTAAGTGAGATTGAGATCCCTATTCCTCATAAATACCTTATGGATGGCACAACAAGTATTCATAAGTTCAAGGGTAGGTAACTCTTTATCAATTATACTTTATACAATTCTCAATATTTTTCTTGCATCTAGATTACTCATAATCTTCTGGATAGCATAACAAACTATAGTGTTCTAGTTAAGTTAACCCTTCATTCCTATATGGTCATACTCAAACAATGATGTCCTTGTGGATAGCACAATAAGACAATACTATTCAAATATGCCATAAGCATCAGTATATACTTAGTCAACATCATACTAATTTTCATAGTAAGCCTTATGGATAGCACCACAAGCTCACTAAGATCTTGACATACTCTATTGACTAAGCATGAAGGAAGACCTTTATAGTGTCTACATCACTAATCAATCTAAGTTCGAAACTCAATTAGACCAAATTGATCAGGTAAGTAGGTGGGAGACTCTCCGTAGTTTTTCTTAGACACCAATATAGTTGGCCAGGCCAGCATACAGATCTAATTAGAGAACCACCTTTAATACTTATCTAGACACCAATTGATCAAATAAATTCAACATTCAATTTACAAGTGAATCCCAACACTACAACTTAATTTAATTTTTATAGAGGGTCTTAGACTGGTCTCAGTACATCCTAACATCTACATAATATGTAACATACATATGACAATTTATACTATACAACATGCTTTTTAAGTTATAATATCATTCATATTATCATGCCAAAAATGATTGCTAGAATCACAAAAGGTGTATAAATAATTTTGACTTAACATATAATAAATTCAGTCAACTTACTAAACCTTAATTGAATTAGGCATGTATATACAATGCACCCTTAATCAAAATGATTTAAGCATCAAACTACCATGAACCATAAAATTTTAGATTATAGCAAATTCTAAATTTAATAACTAAAATTTAAATTCATGCTTCAAATAAGGTCAAAAATAATTTTTGATTTTAAGACAATGCTAAAAATCAATACAGTATATTGGCATTATATGAATCAGATCAAATCTATACTATAACTTTGGCACTTATTTGATCGAATCTAATAAGGATGGCTCTGATACCACTATTAAATTTTGATCATACAATGAAATATAAATTTTTAAAAAATTTTAACATGCATATCAAAAGCTTTAACAATTAAAAGTAACCGACCGAAAAGCAAACCCTAGAATCACTTTATAGATGTCGAACAAATCAAAACCAAGCATGCAAAGAGTTAAAAATTTATACTTTCTAAAATAAGAAATATGATAAAATGATGATCTCTATGAGACTCCAAAGTAGAAATCCTCCAATGGTGATCAACACGAAAGATGATCAAGGTTCTTCCTAACCGATGCAGTGCCGCAGTCTTTTCTTCACAAGTATGCTACCAGTTTTCTTCTCAAAAAATAATCGCACCAACATCTATTTGCCTTCGATTCCTCCACTAAGACCATGCTAATAGAGTTTTCTCTAAAAATCTTGCAACCTAGGATTTGATTTTGTACTTCAATACATAAAAAAATCAAACTCTAGGACAAGCACACCACACTTGCCTTTTTTCTCACCTCTTTTCTTTCTATTTTTTCACACAATTTTCTTATCTTTTTGCTCTAATTTTTTTCTAACCTTTTCCTCTTTTATTGCACACCTAAAAACTGATTTTTGTAGGATTTTAACCCATGTGGGATGTCCCATATAAATATGGGATGGAGGAATGGTAGGGAGTCCTAAGAGGCGCCAACTCTTGACACTCCACATTTCCATACGGAGAATTAAATCTTCGATGAATTAATTGATGCAGAAGAGCCTTCATATAGAAGCACTCCTCCTCTTCTACACCTCATAAATTCTTTAAATTAATTTAGATTGTGACAATTAACGAATGAGTGGATAAATAGGAGGCGGTTAGGTGCCTTAATACAGAAAGACTCTTCCTTCTCTTAGGCACCAATAAATATGGGGCGGTAATAAATAAATGGCATGGACCTAGTGGCATGGAGGTCTCCTTTTTCATCTAAAATACTTTCAAGATAAGAAAATAAATCAAATAAATTGGACGTAATCTAATTAGATCAAAGGCAATAGGTTAAGACTAGCTCAAATTCATTTGAACTAACCTAATTTGGAACTCGAGTTAATACAATGTGCTAGCATATCAAATTAATACCTAAAATTTATATTAAATTTTAATTAAATTAAATCATGATCAAATTCCAAAGTGTGTGATCCATTGGATTCTAAATCTATCCAGCAGTGGACTCAGGCCTTTGACCTAACCCTAATCTGATTAGACTAGATCAGCTAAATTGCATTAATTATCTAGGACTCTTTCTAATTAATTTTTGAATTAAATTTTTTTAATTCTTACGAGTTTACAAGTCAAGATTAATATTTAGCAATATGTCATGACTATCTAAAAAAGATGAAATTTGATGAAAATATCAAAAATATCCTTCAGTGATAAATTATCGTGTAATTCAATCCTTCAGTCATACAATACCCCAGATGAGTTATGGACATGGAATCATGTCAAGTCTAATTGCTTATCTAAATATATTTCGATCAAAAGATGATATTTCAATTAATGATACCTAAGAAATCTCTTTTTAATTACCATCCTATTTTAACCAAAAACTTCCAAAATCATCAATCTATGAGATCACATAGGATGTTCGCTCTCCTTATTAGGAGTGACCGATCCTTTATTGACCACTCACAACCTTCATGCATACTTTATCATATCTAGAACACCCCACACAAGGATCAGAGAGTCAAGTTAGAAAGTGAACCAAAATATGAATTCATGTAGAAAAAGTACCATGGTGATCTCAAATCAAAGGATCACTTGTACAACTCCCACTAGAGAACAACCAGCTATATGTAAATAAGACTCCATCAAATATTCTCTCACAGGTCAATTCAGTGAACTCATTCTCTAATAAGCACTCACATTCTTGTATTAGAGTCGCCACACAAGTGATTGTGAGATCAACCACCCTCACCACTGAGCATACATAGGATGTGCTAGCCTTACCGATATCATTGATCCTCGACTTAATGAACCAATGGCTAAAAATATTTTAGATCAGAACTATCAAGGATTTAGAACTCAATGGTGTGATCTCATCACGACCCTTGATGTGTCTTAAATTTATCACAAGTGCACGGTGTGCAATGTAGCACATCCGATGAGTATGAATCGATCCCACGAAGAATTAGATTTTTAAAGTGTGTTCAAATATTTGCTCAAGTGAGTTTTAAAGAAAAGGATGAGAGATTGTTTGTTGGATTACTAACTATCAAAGCAATAAATTAATTAATTATAAAGATAAATAATCTAAAAGATCTAGGGCTTTTGAATCCACTAAACCAATGAATTAGAAAATCTTCCTATGATTTTTCTTATAATGTCTCTTGATTAAGGTGTAAAACATAAACAAGCATGGATCATGAAGAGATTTAACACAACTATGATCCATCCAGTATTTTACTTTCATCCTAATTAAGAGATTTTTTTTGTCAACCACTTCTCTTGTGTTACCCAAGTATAGGCTATGAAGAGACTCAAACACAACTATAATCCATCAAAGTTTATACAAGAAAGGAGAAGAAAGGATTTAGAGATTTGTGAGCCTTCTACTAATCATCCCCTCTTGCACCAAATCAAGCATAGAGTATGAAGGAATTCTGACCTAATGATAGCCCATCAAGTCTCTTGGTAAGAGAGATGAAGGGAGAAGGACTCTAAAAACTAAAAGTTCAAAAAGAAAAATTCAAAGAAGAAAGCTGCTATTCATAGTCTAGCTTTATCGCAAACCTCAAAAGAATTGTTTATCCAGATATAATTTGATTTGAAGCTCGAAAAAAATAAAATAAAATAAAATCTTATACTACTTGCTGGAATTTAACTTGCAAAAATTAAAAATTACAGAATTAAAAGATGTAAAAATTTAAACTATTCTATTACAGAAATTAAAATTATAAAAATTAAATAAAAAAACTAATTTATTATTGAATAAAGATTCTGATACAAAAATCTTTAACTCCTAAGCCATTAATGAGATTTGAAGTTAGAACAAAAAATAAAAATAAAATAAAACTCTCTCACAGAATCTGGCTTCTCTTCCTCTCTTGTCTTGGGGCCAACCTCCCCCAGGTTGACTCTCCTTCTCGTCTGTTGGAAGGATGGAAGAAAATGAAAACTAGGGGTCTAAGAGACCAAGAAGGAGTGGAGATAGGGTTTTGGGTAGAACAAAACCGACAAATACTAAAGCTTGAGAAAAGATCAGATGATCTCCAAGAGGTGGTATGTGGGTTTTTTTATAGGCATAGATAGATAAAAGATTTTTATATGTTTTAGATATGGGACTAATGAACTAGAGAAGGTATTTATTTTCTTTTAAAAAATTTCTTCTTCTGTCCCATCATTCGTCCTAGCCATCCACATCGTGTAAAGATCGCGTTGTCCCCATGTCTATTTTTTTTTCTTCGCACTCGTACACCAGGGGCTGCTCACACCTACTTCACATCAATCGTTCGCTGCTGAAATTTTTCTGCTTTCGTTCCCAACGCTGAACCCGTTTGAATTGCATTTGGACCCACACACAGCGCACATCGCATCGCCACACCTAAGTCGCACTCCAAGCTTCATCCGAACCCAGCTCACTCATGTGAAACCCAGCTTACTATTTCCTCTTTTATTACTTTAAATGCCATGGAACGCTTTCCTCTCAAAGCCCAGGGTCATCCAGCCACTCCCAGCCACATGTGGGTTCCCTTCCTTCTCTACTTTTTGAATTTTTGTCTCCGCTGGCTTCTTTCCATTCTAGCCTTGCTGATGCCTTGTTTGCATTCTAAATTCTTCCCACCTTGCCTTACTCCACGCAGCCCATGGAGCCCATGTTTGCTTTTCACCTCCTCTTGCTGCCACATGGTTTTCATTTGAATTCCTTCCTCATGCTGCCGCCTTGTGCACCCGCTTCCCCGTGTTTGCTCACGTCACCACATGCTACTGCCTCATTTGAATTCTTTGCTCCTGCTGGCTTGCTCCAAGTTGCTGATGCATTGTGCACCGTGATATGTTCTGTACATCGTGTCATGGATCAACAGTTCATTTGGTTTTGTGCCCAACTCCGGACCCATTGCATTTGGCTTGATCCAAAACTTGGACTCGGACTCAATCTCCGAGTAGGATTTTTTTACAAATAATGAATTCTAACTTTCTAACCAATGATATTTGAAAAATAATAAAAAAAATATTAAATTTAAATAAAATAAATTAATTACCACAAGAATTGATTCTTCTAATGTAAATTTAGCATATCTATAACACCTTCCAACTTATTCATTGCTAATCCCTTAACAATGCAGTATAAATTTTTTTTTTAACAATATTTCATTAAGATCCTCCTTTACAAAAATAGATCTAGAATTGAAAGTTAAAAAGTTTAGCAAGTATTCTTAACTAAATATTGAGTTTTAGAAGTAAATTTCATAATCAGTACAATCAGAAACTTCCTTAGAATATATTTAAAGATCTACAGTACTTATATTTGTGATGACTAATTTAGTATTTGAGTGCTGACTTGTAAAGGACAAATGTATCTTCTCTTATCATCTTATTTCGATTAATTTTTTATACACCTCCAAATAAAGTTCATGAATTAAGATAGCTTTTACATTGCCTTTTTTTCTCCTTTTTTTTTTTGTACTGAGCATCCTGACCTTCCCTTCACTATTTGATGCAAATCTCCACACTTGACTTAGATATACAAATTTGATTACTAAGCTTGGAGCAATCCATATATACTCTGTATTTTGTACTTTTATTTTAGACAGATAGCTCTTTTCTCAAATTCAAGTTTTTGATTGGGGTGTATATCAATCATCAATTTTAAGTGATAATTAAATCCTCAATTGGTCTTATAATCAACACCTATTTTGCCTTGTCAGTGTGCATGTGTAGTTAGAAGTGCTAATAGCCTTTATATGATCTAAGTAGGCTGCTAAAAGTCTGTCCAACTAATCTACTCCTTAATTTGCTACAGTCATTAGCAAATACTCTCTAACTCTTATTATTTTTTTCTAGTCTATTTTGCTCAAGATTCTCTTTCTTGACACATAGTTTATTCAAGTTTTCTTTTAAGAGAATTTTTTTTAAATTTCAAAGATTTTTAAGAGGTATATTTTTTTAAATTTTTTAAAAATATTTTTAGAAGATTTTTTCTACCTTCTAACTTAAATATCATTATCTCTAGTGAAGGAGAAAAAAATATAATACAAGAAAAAAAAATAAAGATGTCACTTAGTGAATATGTGTTCTATGTTGAAAGTGATCTGGTGCGATGTTGGCTTAAAAATCCAAAGCCCAAAGATGGATATCTCTATTTATTCAATAGAAAAGATATTAATTTAAAAAAATTAGATTGCCTCCCAGAAACACTAAGTTTAATATCTTCAGCCAGACAAAATATTGCAAGCAAATTAATCGAGATAAGTTGATTCATAGAGAACCATGGCTTCATCAAAAGATTCTTTGGGCAGTTCCAAGAATAGTTTTAATCTTTGACCATTAACTTTAAACACAGCACCATTGTTTAGATTTTTAATTTCTACAACTCCATTTGGAAAGACTTCTTTAACTAAGAATGATTATGTCCATCTAAACCTAAGCTTTCCAGAAAATAGGTGTAATCTAGAATTGTATAAGAGAACTTTTTGTCCAGAAGTAAAAGATTTTTTCATAATTACTTGATCATGGAATACTTTGGTTCGTTCCTTATACACCCTAGCATTCTCATAAGCTTTATTTTTAAGTTCCTCTAATTCATTAATTTGAAGCTTTCTATGATTTTTTGGCTATATCCAAGTTCATATTTAAATTTTTAATGACCAACATGGCTTTGTGCTCTAGCTCAATAGGCAAGTGGCAAGATTTTTCAAACACAATCCTATAAGGAGACATTCCTAGGTTGGTCTTGAAGGCGGTTCGGTATGTCCATAGTGCATCAACTAGTTTAAGGATCAGTCCTTTCTATTGGCATTAATAGTCTTCTCTAGGATTTGTTTGATCTATTTGTTGGATACTTCTACTTGTCTACTAGTTTGAGGATGATAAGGTATGGCCAACTTGTAGGTGACATTATATTTTTTCATTAATATGGCAAAGGGTCGGTTGTAAAAGTATATCCTCCGATTACTAATGATTGCTCTAGGAGTGCCAAATTGAGAGAAAATATTTTTTTTTCAAAAATTTTATAACCACTTTGCTATTTGTAGATCTACAGAGAATAGCTTCTACTCACTTTGATATTGGAAATTGTGTCGTACGTATAACGATTGAATTCCTCTTTGTATATGAATTATTGATAAATGAATAAAAATTATTCTAGTATTTTTCATCACAAAGTAACATCTTTGTTGAACTCTTATGCTGTGATGAAGTCCTTAGAACTATGCTAGAGTATGATAAAGAGAGAATTTATCGTATAGTTCTTAAACATATTCGTAACCAAATGATATGTCATTACAGAATGATGACATTTATCGAGTGGAGATCGTTGTATGCCATATGGTTTGGTTATCCTCTTAATCAAGGAGTATGGTGACACTGATATGGCATACAGGTGAGATGTAGGAGTATATCATCATTGAACAAGTGACTCACCTACTGAGCATTCTGCTGTCAAGAGGTGCTCGCGAAGTACATAGGTATAAGTGTCCTCCAGACCTGAGATCACTATAGTGACTTGCAAGTAACTCACTGTGCTTTGGTGTTGGATTATCTGGATTTCTAATGTAGTGATGGAAAGCTACTGGGTACCGTCAAATACTTGTGAAGTCTGTGTGTGGATCAAGATGGGATTGATCCCTCCAAATTATTAGAGTTGATGTATCACTGTATTTCAATTTAGCAAAGCCTTAGCCAGGATAATCTATGAGATAGATTTGAAATGTTAAAATACAATACGGATGAAGCAATCTCAGTTGATAGTTAACCTGAGACCATCCTAGAACATCTAGGGTCAAAAAGATGAATTATGCGGTAACCATGTGTATGGATTCTAAAATATTTTTTTATGATAATTTGACCTATCTGGACATCGAAAACTATTGTTAGATGGTATCTCAATTAGTACAGGAATTGATTCTTGTGCTACCGGCTTAGTATTTGAACCTATAGAATCATGCACACAAGTCAGACAAAGTATGAAGGAATTGGCCTATGTTTATATGTCTAATTTGAAAGTATTTGACTTGATTGAACATATAAGCTAATTTGATTGAGAATTAAGTTATGGGTCAAATAGGATTGAAGAGTTGACTATGTCTAGATAGCACTACATATAAGGTTTAGGTTCAATCCTGGTGATGAATAGTTTCTGATCTATGATCCATGGAGCATATGAAAGATTGAATTTAAATGCTGATTAATTTTAGATTAGATCTGAATTAATTAGACTTAATTTAGTTCAAAATCTAAGTTAGACTTGGTATAAAAATTTTAAAGAGTTTGGGATTGATAGCCTTTCAAAATTATTTCGAACCAGCTTCGAATTGGATTCGAATCGGATCTGTTTTAATGAGATATGAAAATTCTCACTTGTACTAAAATTTTTCTCTCATGTGGACTGACCAACATTGAGAATGGTGCTAGTTTGGGGCATCCCGTGTGGGTGAGGGAGTGGGTGCAAATTGGTTGTCATAAGTAATGATAGTTCTATCTCATGTAGGAATCCTTTTTTCATAAGTATTGGACTAATTCAAATTAGTTTTGAGTTAGGACTCCTATACTTACTGAGTCATGAGAATCATCTATAAATAGAGAGGATCCCAACCTATGGATGTATAGTAAACCAATTAGATTGAGAGAAAAGAGAAAGAGAGAGAGGCGTGAGAAGAGAAAGAGGTCCCTTCTTCTCTTTTGGCCTCTCCCCTTGTTGCCGCCCCTTCTCCTTTGGACATGGGCTTTCTTTGGACATCCCACCTGCTAGTGTGAGATGTCACACCAGTGCATCTTCTTCCTCATTTGATTGGATTGTGAAGGCGATTGAATTGGAGTTCATCCTGCTTTTCTATGGCATCTAACGTGCATGCGAAGTAGAAGGTCTGCACATCCAAACCTCTATGAAGGTTTATATCAGATTATTTGAGATTTGATCTTTAGTTCTATTACTTTTCAGGTAAGAATTTGATCTTTATTCATATAGATTAATAAAAAAAAATTTAGATGCAACCTAGGCCTTCCGAAGAGAGACAGTTTTCCTACCCTTCAACTGGTATCAGAGTAGGTTTGAAATATATGCATGCATAACTAAATTTTTTAAGATTAATTATATAAGATATAATTAAATTTTTATGTGAGATATTAACTCTAATTTAAATCTATTTATATAAAATTTTTGATTTGAGTTTGATTGGATTAGAGGTGCCTAATCAATGGTTGATTGAGGTTGTTATAAGTTTGTTATAACAAAATTCTGTTATTACTGAATTTTTGATGAAATAATAATATAAATTAAAATTTATTTTAAATTTATTTTAATATAATTTTAATAATATTATTTTTTTTTATGAAGTAAAGATTATTTCAGATCTGAATTAGATCTATTTCGGTGAATATTTAAATCTGAATTCTATCAGAATTCAGCACCGTGCGAAAATAGATTTTATCAAAAATTTATTCCTCATATATTCATATTTACATCTAATTAATTTTTTATATGATATCAAATCTAAAATTGATATTTTATAATCAGTATAAGATGTATTTCAGATCTGATATGATGTATATGATACAACAAATTTAATTGGATTAGATAAAGAACATAATTGATAAGATCAAGAATATGTTCATGACATAAAATAGTTTTGTCAATAATTGTATGTTGATGTAATTATGTATGAAATTAGATTTTAAATCTTAATAACTTAGTACTCGGATTGATGAGATCACCAGACCATCCGGTCATAGGAGATTGAAGAGATTAATCTCTCTTTTACCTATTCGATAGGTTCTCCTATGATGTGTAGGGGTATTATTGTGATTTGGTTTTATGAAGAAAAAATAAATAAATTTTTATGTATTGTATTGATCATAAATATATTTAGATTAGATCAAAAGTAATTTATGATTCATTACAATAAGATAAAATTCAGATACAAAATTATTTTAGATCTAAATTGCATGTTACATAAAATGTAATCAGTATGGATCTAAAAGTTGTCATGATGCATGAGATGTATGTATAAAGTTTAGATTATACCTATGTATGTTTAATTGTTAAATATATTATAAAAATTTATTTTCATAGATTGATATATATATAGTATGCTTCACCTAAAACTCTTGTAGAATAGTTCTACAGACTGAAACACACATTTCACACACTTAATTATGAATTAAATTTAAATGATCTAGATTTGAGAATTGAAGATCATTAAGACTAAAAGAATAATGTCCTATAAGCCAATCATATGGGTGATGTGAAAGAATTTTTCTGTATTTTTTTTCTACTCATTTGCATGACATTAATTATTTTATTCATAAGGTATTGTATTTTATCATTTGCTGCATCATATTTTTATGATTATGATAAACTCCATAGATTAGGGTAATAATTTTAGGACCATAATAAGATCATATCAGTGAGATCTAAAATCTTGATAGTTTCAATCTAAAATATTTTCAGTCATTGGATTATCGAGTCGAAGATCGATGATACTGGTAAGACTGGTATATTCTATGTATGCTCGATGGAGAGGATGGTTGATCTCATAATTACTTATGTAGTGACACTAATACAAGGATGTAGGTGCTCATTAGAGAATGACTTCACTGAACTAACCTGCAGGAAGAATATCTGATGGAGCCTTACAACATATCGATAGATGGTTCTCTAGTGAGAGTGGTGCAAGTGATCTTTTGACCTGAGATCACTATGGTACCTTGTGTATATAGATCCTTACTTTGGTTTATTTTCTAGCACATCATTTTGAGATGTGTGTGGGATATTCTGGATATAGTGAAGTATGCATAGAGATTATGAGTGGTCAATAAAGAATCGATCACTCCTTGTAGAAGGAGAGAACATCCAATGTGATCTCATAGGATGATGACTCTGAGAGTCTCTGACCAGAGCAGGGATGAACAGTAAAAAAAAATTCTACTAATTCATCAATTGAGTCATCATCATCAGATCGAGATACATATGAATAGGTATTTGGATTTGATATATTTCCATATCCATGGCCTTTTCGAGATATTGTATGATCAAAAAATTGAATTGCACGGTAACTCATCACGGAAGGATAATTTTGATATTTTTATCAAATTTTAAATCTTTCGGATAGTCATAACATGTTGCTATATGTCAATCTTAACTTGTGGACTCATCAGAATTAAAAGAGTTTAATTCGAGAATCAATTAAGAAGAGTCTTAGTTGATTGGGACTTTTGAGCTGACCTAATCTAATCGGATTAGGATTATGACATGAGTTTGGGTCTACTGCTGGCTCGATTTAAAATTTAATGGGTGACAAATAATAAAAATTTGATCTTGATCTAATCTATTTAGATTTATTATAAATCCAATGGGTTAATTGAATTGCTAGCACATGAATTAACCCAAGTTCCTAGTTGGGTTCAATGCAAAGATATTTATGCTAACCCTTGACTTGTAGCCTTGACCTAATGTGATTGGATTTGAACCTATATTTAAATAGGTGGCTGATCTAATTTTTATGGAAGTGTTTCATATCAGATCAATCTCCTCCATGCCAAGCCACACGCCAAATTAACTGGGATGCCACATTTATTTTTGGCATTAAAGAAGGAGAGTCCTTCTTTCGTACTTCTCTTAAATTTCTTACATATTCCACACATCCTATTATTTTGTGCGACATCATATGATGCCTTGGGATATATGGGTGTGGAAGAGGAGTCCTTTTGGAAGGAATTTGAACTCCACAAAATAAATAGGACGTCACATATATGCATTGAGATTATGGAAGAGTCCTTAATGTCATGGACTCTTCAATTTCTCACGCGCTCGCTTAATTCCACATGCCATAAGATGGCATTCAAATTCTTTTATATAGAGGAAGAGTCTTTCTGTGGATAAAACACCTCTTATTCCATGCCTTGCACTTGAATTTTCATGCTGAAAAATTAATTTTCACTGTGTAAGAATTAAGGGATGCCAAGAGTTGGCACCCCTTGAAAAAATATGTGGCGCCCCTTCATACCTTATATAAGGGGCATCCTATATGGCAAAAAATTTAATCCAAGAGTGGTTTAGATATGAGAGTAGATGAGGAAAAGACAAAAAAAATCTGAAGTGAAAAAGACAAAAAAAAAGAGAGAAAAATAGAAAGGAAGAGAGGGAGGAAAAAGGAAAGCATGTGATGCTTGTCCTAAAATCAAGTTGTTCAAGTGTTGAACATCTGATTTGATTTTTTGTGTAATATGATCATTTGAAAAAAGATTTTTAGAATGATCTTAATAAAGATATTGAAGGCATACAAGTGATAGTGCAATCTGTTCTTGTGAAGGACGATCAACAGCGAGCTTACGAAGAAGGCTGCAGCACCATATCGAATGGGGAAGGGCCTGATCAATCCTGTGTGGATCACCGTTAGAGGGTTTCAACTTTGGAGTCTCATAGAGATATCAAGATTATCAATTTGTGATCTTCATATTGGTATATGGCTTTTGATCTTCTTTTATTATGCATATTTATGTTATTTGATTGCAATCATCAAGGTATTCCTAGGGCTTTTGTGTTCTGATAGTCTAGTTTTAATGTTAAACTTATTTTCAATTATTGAATGTATGTAAAAATTTTTAAAATTTATATTCTACTGTATCACTGGAACCTAACAGTGGTATCGATCCATCCTTGATTGATTCAATCAAATTATGTTATTACTGTGATATAGATTAGATCCAGTTCAAACTATATCAAAATCAGATTTTCTGATTGATGTTTAGTTGATCTTTTTGATGCATCTTTTGTTAATGATAAATATTATCAATCCATGATCAAACTTTGGATATAAAAATTTCATGGTCCTTAGACTTGTGAGACAAATTTTAGATTAGATCCCATGATCTAATTTTCGATGGAATTGTAATCCAGTGCATGTGATGCACGAAGCCTTGGAATGATACATATGGATGTATATTGTCAAGACTTAGGGTTCTTGCATTTGATGCATCTACCTAAGATCTACGGGCTGACCACCATATTATTGGGAACTCACTATTGTAGGTCTTCCATCTTGGTTGTTGTCCAAGGTATGTGTGGAGCCAAAAAATTTTGATCATGGAAAGGATGCCTCAAACATGGATTAGGATTTTTATCGATAGATTTGTTTAACTATAATTCACTATTCTAATGTGATTAAAATTAATGATTATAGATTAAATCAAATTCATAGTTCTAATTTAATTAAAAATCATGTTTAATTTAGGTTAATCAAATTATCATTTGCCTAATTCGATTAGAGTTTGAGTCATGGTTGATCGAATCTATGCTTACCTAATTGATTAAGGTTAACCTAAGAATTGATCAACTTAACTCAAATAAATGATAAATGATTGGTTTAAAATTAGAATTGGGTCAAGTGTTGAATCCGAATCAATAACTCTAGATGGGTCCTATGCCCATATATTTAAACATCTCTATTGACATGTGTATGAATAATATCACAATTAAGATAACATGAGAAGTTTGTTATAATATTTTATAATTATTATAAAAATATATATTAAGTGGTTATGGATTATGGTACATTCATATGATGGATGTATGCATGAATGCTTTCTTATTTACTGATTATATAAATACATCTACAAGAGTTACAACAGGGGCTGGATGCCCCTGATGCATTGTATTATCAGCTGAACCTTTCTTTTATATGTTCCCAACTGTTGATTGAGATATTTACATGTTGATGTAAAATTATAAAAAAAAATTATTTAAAAATAGATAGAAATTATTTTTTTAATTTTCAAATAAAGATCAAGCATTCATAGTAGACTTCATGGAGTTGAAGATTGGACTACCAGTCATTTGTATAGCAAAGATGCATTAAGATTGATCATGAGATGGTTCAATCTAGGATGCACCTAGGATTCAACCCATAAATTATCCTGTGGCTCAAATAATTTTTCAAAAGTCCATAACCATTAGATTTATATTTATATACTCTTATTTACTGGTAGTTAGATTTAAAATTATACATGATATATTTTTATTATATATATTATGGATGTGCATGAGACCTAAGTCCCTCATTTAAATTATATTAAGTTCTAATGGTAAAGTGTTAAGAATACTATCCATGCCTTCCTTTATGTTAAGCCAGTATTATGTCAAGAACTATGGTAGGCTTGTTGTGCTATCCACAAGGCTTGCTATGGGGATTGATTTGATACTGTCTTGATGCATAATGAAGCTAATGGTATTTAGCTCACACTAAGTCAATAGAGTAAGTCAAAAACTGTAGTGAGTTTATTGTGCTATCCACAAAACTTGCTATAAGAATTGATATGATATTGATTAAAGTGATACTTATGGCATATTCTGGTATTGTTGTCTTGTTATGCTATCCATAAGGATAGTATTATTCAGATATGACCATATAAGATTGAAGGGTATGACTTAACTAAAATACTATAGTTTGTTATGCTATTCACAAGGCTATAAGTATTTTAGAGGCAAAAGTTATATTGAGAGTTGCATGAGATGTAATCGGTAAAGAGTTACCTACCCTTGAACTCGTAGGAGCTTGTTGTGCTATCTGTTGGAACCAGATCTAGGGTTTTAGGGTTAGATCTTGAAATTTTTTCAAGATCAGGTAGTGGAAGACTAAAATAAATCAAAATTTATATTATAAAATTAGAGAACTCCTAGATCTAAGATCTTATTATATGATTATTATATAATATTAAATCAAAAATTAAAATATAAAGAGCAAGAACTACATGTTGATCATATCAACATGTTTCTATACTACATCTAATGTATGTAAAATATAATAGATCAGATCTATTACCTTACAAGTTAGATGTTCTAACTTTGCTGATCCACTCTTGAGGATGATGTTGCAAGCCGCACATGCGTTCGGCCTCTAGGATTCGTCCACACGAGCCCACGAATCACGATCAGAAGTCCTGGTCTAGGAAGTCAGCACAGTATGCTAGTACTGTACTGATCCTTCTTCGATGGTTGATCAGATGCCTCCTTCTTCTTGATTAGGACTCTTCTAAAGATGAGAAGTAGGAGAAAGAGTTTTAGATTTGAGATACTCTCAGAAAATTCAAGATGGAGGAAGGGAAGAGGTGAACACAGCAACCCTAGAAGAAGATCCTCTTCTTCTTCTCTTTGCTCTCACCTAGACACTAGTTTTGTGTCTATTGTATCTCTACGCCCCAACCTTCTTTCTCCTTGATTTTTGCACAACCCAAAGGTCTCTCTTTTCTTTATTTTTTACAAAAATTTTATGAAAAAATTTATTTTAAATAGAGATATATGACAGAGTCCTTGTCTAGATCAAATACCTAGTCAAGGATTATCCAAACATGGCAAGACAAGGGTTGGGCGCCCCCTCTTTCTTTTTGTGCATGGACCACTAGAAAAGAGTGCATATTATATGCCATAAAAGTCATAAAAATTTTAAAAAAAAATTGAATAAAATCAGTACCATAAGAAAAGAATTTTAGTTTCCTAAAACTCTATCTCATAGAATTTAAAATCCAAACTAATTCCTACTTTGACTTGATCCACAACCACTTTTCATGTAAGAGAGAAAGAGAGAAAAGTTTTGGGTATGTGTGAAAACCTGGGAGAGAAGTTTTGTCATACAAAATAAGAGAGAGTGGGCATGGGATAAGAGAGAGTGGGCGTGGGGGCTAAATTGGCGCAAGGTGGAATCCTAGTCTTACTTGGATTCAATCTATGTCTTATTCCAATCTGGTTTCTCAAACCAAATCAAATCAAAATCAAATCAATCCAATTAAAATAGATCTTAAACCAATTAAGAACCTAATTTAATCAAATTAAATTAAATTTAAATCTAATTTAATTTTCTAATCGAATTAGAAATTAGGTTGACCCAAGTCCTAATTGAACTAGGACTAGTTTTTCCTTGCACTTGGCTTATCCAATAAATTAATTAGACTTGATTCAATCAAGCCCAAATCAAATCTAATTAAAATATATTCAATTAGACTTAATCTCAGCCCATTGACTTAATCAAATTAAGCCAATTAGTAATCAAATTGCTAATCAATCCTCCTGCAACACTTGCACTAGGTTAAATGTCAATTGTATTGATCGTTTAACTCTAGAACGGTTCTTAATCGTTGATCAACCATCTGATCGGATCGTGAACTCTAATGTGTGTGACCTCATAGGTCTGAACCTAAGTCAGTAGCATAGAAATAAATTTTTATACCAATTGAAGTGACCATCTAGCAATGGTACCCGACGGTTGGATAGGTCGAATGTGTAGAACAACATCCTTAGAACCCATGCGGATATAGTTTTCATATAATTCATCTCCTTGACCAAAATGCTTATAGGATACCTCAAATTTTAACTATCAACTCTGATCAGGTTGTCCATATTACATTTCAAAATATCAAATCCATCTGATGGATTATCCTGGCCAAGGTTTTGCTAAATTGAAATACAGCGACTCATTCTTCTCCAACTCTTGGAATGGTCAATCCCATCTCGACCACACTCTGACTTTGCAAGTACTTGACTATACCCAGAAGCCTTCCATCACTAAATTAAAAATTCAGTTAGTCCAGTACCAAAGCACAGTGAGTTTCTTGCAAGTCATTGAGGCGATCTCAGGTTTAAGGGACACTTATACCTATATCCCATCAAAGACATTCTCGACAGTAGAATGCTCTGGAGTTGGTCACGTTCTATGATGATGTACCCTTATATCTCACCTGTATGTCATATCAGTATCTCCATACTTTTTGGTTAAGAGGACAACTAACCCATATGGCCTACAGCGACCTATGCTCGATAGAAGCTGTCGTCCTTATTAACAGCCTATCATTTGGTTGTGAACAGTTTTAAGAACTAATCGATAAATCCTCTCTTTATCGAACCTAAATAGTCCTAAGAACTTCATCACAACAACGAAGTTCATTAGAAGATGAAAACTTGTGATAAAAATATCAAAAATATATTTTATTTATTAATAAATCAATTACAATACAAGGTTGCACAACCATCAACAGCTTGATGATTAACTTTTGGGATATTTTTCTCAACAACTCCCATTTGTCCTAAAGCCACTCGGCATAGTATCTAAAATCCATCTTCGACTTGTGGTTGTCAAACTCCTTTATTGCCAGGGCTTTAGTGAAGGGGTCGGTCAGGTTCTCCTTTCCGTCGATCTTCTGAAGGTCGACATCACCTCAATCCATGATCTCCCGGACAAGATGGAAGCGGCGCAAAATGTGCTTCATCCGTTGGTGTGCTTTGGGTTCCTTCGCCTGAGCTATGCACCAGTGCTGTCGCAGTAGAGCAGGATCGGACCATCGAGGGAAGGTGCTACTCCGAGCTCGATGATGAATTTTCTCAGCCACACAGCTTTCTTCGCGGTATCCGATGTTGCGATGTACTCTGCCTCACAAACAAAGTCTGCCACAGTATGCTGCTTGGAACTCTTCGAGCAAATGGCTCTACCATTCAGAGTAAAGATATAATCCGACATGCTTCTACTGTCATGATGGTCAGATTGAAAGCTGGAGTCTGTGAACCCCATAAGTTTCAGATCTGACTCACCATAAACCAACCATTGGTCCTTAGTATTTCTCAAATACTTAAGGAAGACTTTAACCACTTTTCAGTAGTTTTCTTCAGGATCAGATTGGTATCTACTCACTAATGCTAGTGAGTATGCTACATCTGGCCTTGTACATGTCATGACATACATGATAGATCTCACGATCGAAGCATATGGGATCTACTCATACGCTCTCTCTCTTCAAGAATTATCGGACAATCCTTCTTAAAGAGAGAAATTTCATGGTCTATCGGTAGATAGCCCTTCTTGAAATTCTTCATGCTGAACCTCTTCAGCATAGTGTTTATGTACGTGGACTGGGATAACCCAAGCATCCTTTTAGATCTATCCCTATAGATCTTCATCCCTAGGATGTAAGATGCTTCACCCAAGTCCTTCATGGAGAACTACGATGACAACCAAACTTTTATTTCCTGTAGTGCGGGGATATCATTCTCGATAAAGAGAATGTCATCCACGTACAAGATAAGGAATACCACAACTGGACAATTTGCCCATTTATAGATGCAGGGCTCTTCTCCATTCTTAATGAAGCCATACATTTTGATCACCTTATCAAAATACATGTTCCAACTCCGAGAAGCTTGCTTCAATTCATAAATGGATCTCTGAAGCTTGCACACCTTGGACTCATTTATGGATGTAAATCCCTCAGATTGTATCATATACATCGCTTCGGTCAGCTCTCCATTCAAGAAAGCTATCTTTACATCCATCTGCCAGATCTCATAATCCAGATGGACAGCTATTGCAAGCATTATCCGAATGGATTTGAGCATTGACACAGGAGAGAACATCTCATCATAGTCAATACCATAACGTTGACGATACCCCTTGGCTACCAGACAGGCTTTATAGATCTCCACCTTTTCGTCTGTGCCCTTCTTCCTTTTGAAGACCCATTTACACCCAATGGGTTTAACCCCTTCAGGTGGGTCAACCAATGTCCATACATCATTGATCTTCATGGACTCCATTTCGGATTTCATGGCTTCAAGTCATTTCTCGAAATCAGATCTCTACATTGAAGGAGGGAAAAACTGCTTTTCCTTGTAGAATCTTCTAGATTTCATCAAATCTGGGGTAGAATAAATTTAAAAATTTTTAGAGGAGGAGGTCAGATGAACCAACTTATCATGATCCTCCCACTGGCTTCACCAAGTCAGTTTAAGGGAGACCATTAAAAGGACTGGTCTAGGAGCACCTAAATCAGTCACACTGATTTACCTAGCTGACATGGGTCAGCTAGAATAGTTAAGTGATCCGATCAAAATATAATTTTATCAAGAGGCCAGGTAAGTTTGATCGATGGGAGGGTCTGCCAAAACTTGCCTTAGACACCATCAGAAATGGCCAGATAAGCGGGCTCCCAATTAAAAACCACTAGTCTAGTTTATCTTAGACACCAACTGATTTAATTAGTTTCGATTAGATCAATCTAACAGTTCGTGCTAGACCGCTTAGCCAAGAATCAAGTCCATTTGGTTCTCGTTAAAGATATGGACTTGACCAACTATAACTATTGTAATTGATCTAGAGAATCTTTGACCTAATTTAAGACAACAATTGATTAGATTTAGTCAATTCTCTAATTTAGTCCATCCTTAATCTAACCTTAGGTCTAACCCAATTAATGGACCTAATTTCTACTAACCCATTAACCCAATGTATTATGGTTTGTGTCTTAGGTTCTTCAATTCAAAATCCTAGAATCTAATCAAACTTCTTAATTCTTAATTAAATTTTGGGCTAAGGGTTGGGGTTCGGCTTTTCAAAAATAATTTTCATATTTGAAAAATATTTTTACAATATGGTTCTACCAACCAAGTTACATGTTTGATTCATAATCAAAATGCAAGTGAAATAAGCATGAAACTACTTTGGATCTAATCTAAACAGATTCATGTAATTGAAACAATTTTAACTTTAAACTGTGCAAATTTTTTAGACAAATATATGATGGTTCTTTATGTAGAAATTATTAACAAAGAGATTTTATTTTAGATTTAAATATCTTTTAAATCTAATAAATCATAAATTTAATCTAGATCACATCTAACAAATTTATGATTAAAGATAGATCTACACAAACTAGAACAACCTTTACACTGTAAGGGGTAAATCTTATAGCAGGACAACCTACAGTTCGTGATTGATCTAAAAATTTTAATTTCAGATTTAACAATTAGATTATAAATTAGATCTAATCTATAAAATAATCTAAACATGTATAAATAATCATGTAATAAATAACTTAGGCTCTGATACCAATTGTTGGAACCAGATCTAGGGTTTCAGGGTTAGATCTTGAAATTTTTTCAAGATCAAGCAGCGGAAGACTAAAATAAATCAAAATTTATCTTATAAAATCAGAGAATTCTTAGATCTAAGATCCTATTACATGATTATTATATGATATTAAATCAAAAATTAAAATATAAAGAGCAAGAACTACATATTGATCATATCAACATGTTTCTATACTACATCTAATGTATGTAAAATATAATAGATCAGATCTATTACCTTGCAAGTTAGACATTCTAACTTTACTGATCCGGGCTTGAGGATAATGTTGTAAGCCACACATGCATCCAACCTCTAGGAGTCATCCACACGAGTCTACGAATCACGATCAGAAGTCCTGGTCTAGGAAATCAGCATAGTATGCTAGTACTGCACTGATCCATCTTCGATGGTCGATCAGATACTTTTTTCTTCTTGATTAGGACTCTTCCAAAGATGAAAAGTAGGAGAAGAAGTTTTAGATCTGAGACACTCTCAGAAAACTCAAGATGGAGGAAGGGAAGAGGTGAACACAGCAATCCTAGAAGAAGATCCTCTTCTTCTTCTCTTTGCTCTCACCTAGACTTGTGTCTATTGTATCTCCATGCCCCAACCTTCTTTCTCCATGATTTTTGCATGTCCCAAAGGTCTCTCTTTTTTGTATTTTTTATAAAAATTTTATGAAGAAATTCAATTTAAATAGAGAGATATGATAGAGTTATTGTCTAGGTCAAATACCTAGTCAAGGATTATCCAAACATGGCAAGACAAGGGACGCCCAACTCTTGGGTGCTTCTTCTTTCTTTTTGTATGTGGACCATCAGAAAAGAGTACATATTATGTACCATAAAAGTCATAAAAATTTTAAAAAAATATTGGATAAAATTAGTGCCATAAGGAAAGAGTTTTGGTTTCCTAAAACTCTATCTCATAAAATTTGAAATCCAAACTAATTCCTACTTTGACTTGATCCACAACCACTTTCCATGTAAGAGAGAAAGAGAAAAATTTTGGATATGTGTGAAGACCTGGGAGAGAAGTTTTGTCGCACAAAATAAGAGAGAGTGGATATGGGATAAGAGAGAGTGGGCGTGGGGGCTAAATTGGTGCAAGGTGGAATCCTAGTCTTACTAGGATTCAATCTATGTCTTGTTCCAATCTGGTTTTTCAAATCAAATCAAACTAAAACCAAATCAACCCAATCAAAATAAGTCTTAACCCAATTAAGAATCTAATTTAATCTAATTAAATTAGATTTAAATCTGATTTAATTTTTTAATCGAATTAAAAATTAGGTTGATCCAAGTCCTAATTGAACTAGGACAAGTTTTTCCTTGCACTTGGCTTATCCAATAAATCAATTGAACTTAATTCAATTAAGCCTAAACTAAATCTAATTAAATCATATTCAATTAAACTTAATCTCAACCCATTTGTTTAATCAAATTAAGCCAATTAACAATCGAATTGCTAATCGATCCTCCTGCAACACTTGCATTAGGTTAAATGTCAATCGTATTGATCATTTAACTCTAGAATAATTCTTAATCGTTGATCAACCATCCGATCGGATTGTGAACTCTAATGTGTATGATCTCAAGATTCAAACCTAAGTCAGTAGCATAGAAATAAATTTCTGTATCAATCGAAGTGACCATCTAGCAATGGTACCCGACGGTCGGATAGGTCGAATGTGTAGAACAACATCTTTAGAACCCATGCGGATATAGTTTCCATATAATTCATCCTCTTGATCAAAATACTTATAGGATACCTCAGAGTTCAACTGTCAACTCTGATCAGGTTATCCACATTATATTTCAAAATATCAAATCCATTTAATGGATTACCCTGACCAAAATTTTGCTAAATTGAAATACAACGACTCATTCTTCTCCAACTCTTGGAGTGGTCAATCTCATCTCGATCACACTGACTTCGTAAGTACTTGACTATGCCCAAAAGCTTTCTATCACTGAATTAAAAATTTAGTTAGTCCAATACCAAAGCACAGTGAGTTTCTTACAAGTCACTGAGGCGATCTCAGGTTTAAGGGACACTTATACCTATATCCCATCAGAGACATTCTCGACAGCAGAATGCTCTGAAGTTGGTCACGTTCTATGATGATGTACCTTTATATTTCATCTGTATGCCATACCAATATCTCCACACTCTTTGGTTAAGAGGACAACCAACCCATATGGCCTACAGCGACCTATGCTCGATAGAAGCTATCATCCTTATTAATAGCCTATCATTTGGTCGTGAACAGTTTTAAGAACTAATCGATAAATCCTCTCTTTATCGAACCTAAATAGTCTTAAGGACTTCATCACAACAACAAAATTCATTAGAAGATGAAAACTTGTGATGAAAATGCTAAAAATATATTTTATTTATTAACAAATCAATTACAATACAAGGTTGCTCAACCGTCAACAGCTTGACGATTGGCTTTTGGGACATATTTTCCAACACTATCTACCAGACTTTTTATGAAGAATTGGGATCTCAACCTCACTAAAGAACTTCATGATAAGGTTTTCCATTTTTATACTTGAGGGCTATAAAATTTACTAAAATAGTGGGAGACATAATTAGATAAAAACCTCATCTAAATTATACATGTCATCATGAGTAGTCTTTTTATGTTCTTATATACATATCTACATCTTCACTATCACTGCATAGTATATTTATTACTTTTAAATTGATCGAACTTCATGCAATGGTTGAGGAATCTAAGAATAGTCCTCATATAAGAGATAGTCTCATATTCTCCTTATCCTGATATGATCGGAGTTAATACTATATAGAAGAAAATACTACATATAAAATATGACAGGGTGACAGTATGACTGTCAAATGTATCCTGATTAACTTAATCATGTGATTAAGTCAATATCATGGATAGTGGGTTAATCTAGGATTTAATCCTTCTAACTCTCCTGAATTCTTTCTTTAGTATCTTCTAGGAGAAGAAGGTAAAGATTATCTTCACCAAAGGATATTTATTATCATTACAGTAATAATGAGCATTAAAAATTAATTGCAAGAGTTGTCTTGCAAGTATGAAGCAGTAGCAAGATGCAAAAGTTACATCTGCTAATGGTTGGTATATGATACAAACTAATAAATCATTGAGTATTTCAGTTTTAAAATTTTGGATATGTGATACCTTATATAGGTTCTAATTATGCAAAGTGTTGCTAGACCTATAAAGCTGAAGTAAGATGACTACTTGCCTTTTGGCACTGATGAATAGTCCATTCATGCTAGGGCTGTAGAAACCTACATATTTATGTTACCTTCTAGTAAGGTTTAGAAATTAGTAGACCATTGTTACATGCTTAAATTTATCAAAAATATTATTTCAATTCTTATATTCTTATAACATGATTTTGAAATTAATGTATAGAGTAAAAGTTACTCTCCTTCTGATAAAATTTTATGACTATAGATTTATGATAATGGTCTTATACTTCTGGCACTCAATGATGATGTTTTTTATGTTAATGAGAATAAGAAATGAATATATGATGATCACATATCTCTGACATTATCAACTTGACTATTTATGTGAGTCAAAGATAAACAAGTAATACAAAGAAGAGTTCTTTGTCTGTATGATTATGAATCATATAGAACTTATAAATCTTATCTCATGGATAAAATAATCGAGATCCTATTTACTTGACATGAGAAAAGACGAGCAAGATATTAGGTCTTGAATAAGTAGATGTTTGAATACTAATAATATCTCGATCCAGAGATGGACACTTCATATGAGATATGGTGTATTTTAATATACTTCATAAATTTTTGATTCTCATTCTGGGGATTTTCCCTAGAAATTATTGTATATATTTTGAATTAGATATCATCAAAATCTGTTACTAGCACTCTATATGATATATGGAAAAGACAAAAGGGCAGGTTGCCACCTTATGTGAAAAGAGTTGATGTACATAAGTTTTATACTAGATCAGATTTTGTATAAGTTTATAAGTTATCCTAAGAGTAGTATGTGATACTATTTCTACCACCCTACTGGACAAAAGTTATTTTATCGATAGGTACACCATCTTTTGGAAAAAAAAAAATTTAAGGAGACAGTGGGAGGATAATTGAACTTGAAAAGTTCAAGACCTATGAACTATCATAACTTGTGGAGTGTCCACAAGTTGATCTTGACCAGATGTGCTCATTGGTGAGGCACAACCATGACAGACACCTCCTCATCGAAGGTCAATCTGAGTATGTAATGTACTACTCAAATATGGATTTATCATTGTGAATGACTGTATACCATATATCATTGAGAATGATATTTTTCTTGACCTATTCGGAGATTGTCATAAGTAGAGACTCTAATAGTTGGCTTGAAACCATGACATTCAAAATGAACTCTCTATACATCAACCAAGTATGGACTATCGTTGAAGCACCTATGAGTATGACCCAACAGGTTGCTATCAGGGATGTCAATCTGGATTTTTACTATTGCCACACACTATCTAGAGAGTTTGTCTCTAATGGAAGGACAAATCCATTTATGGATTGTAGCAGGTATTGAGGAGTCGGTACTTCTATTTTTGATGAGATAGTCAAAATATTTGACTTTATCAAATATAGATAAACTGTGTGTGTGTGAGAAGGCAAGTGGGAGACCTACTAACTTCTTATATATGTGAATGACATACAGCATATTGGGAAGGTAGTCCCAATATTGCACTCGGTTAATGATATGCTTATCACAAAAATTTTTATGAAAAAAAACTTGGGTTAAGCATCTAATATACTAGGTATCTATAGTGATAGATGTAAGTGGATGCTGGGCTTATCCCAGTCTAGGTACATAGTTTTTATGTTGAAAGGGTTCAACATAAATGGATGTAAAGGGTTTACTTACCCATGTACCAAGCCTGATATGGATCATGCCTTGTGCATAATTATTGATTCCAGGCAGATCCATGATAGGATCTTTTAAAAATTATGAAAAATATTCTTAAAGTACTTGAGAAGTACTAGAGGAGCAGTGAATTGAAAAAGTTTCAAACAGCAAACTATATTTGTCTTAGTTAAATGCTGTTAGTAAAGATAGCTAAGAAAAGTTGCCTAATGAAAGGGTTTATCACTAAATTGGATGTGGTCTCACTAGGTACCCTCGCACATCCTAGGCACTTTCACCTCATGCATAATTTGATCATAAAATAAGTTAATATTAAGAACATCATAATGGACCAGTTCACTAAGCCTTACACAGCAACAATATAATCGCCACCCTGATTGCATGGGCATCAGGTATAGGGGCAATTGGCTTTAGTGGAAGTGAAAGATTGAAAGAATAGTGTCCTACAAGCCAATCATATGGATGATGCAAAAGAATTTTTTTGTATTTTCTTTCTGCTTATTTGTATGACATTAGTTATTTTATTCATGAGGTATTGTGTTTTATCATTTGCTGCATCATATTTTTATGATTATGATAAACCCTATAGATTAGGATAATAATTTTAGGGCCATAATGAGATCATACCAGTGAGACCTAAAATCTTCATAGTTCCAATCAAAAATATTTTCAATCGTTAGATTATCGAGTCAAGAATCGATGATACCGGTAAGACTAGTACATCCTATATATGCTCGATGGAGAGGATGGTTGATCTCACAATCACTTGTGTAGTGACACTAATACAAGGATGTAGGTGCTCATTAGAGAATGACTTCACTGAACTGATCCATAGGAAGAATATTTGATGGAGTCTTACAGCATGTCGATAGATAATTCTCCAGTGGGAGTGATGCAAGTGATCCTTTGACCTGAGATCATCATGGTACCTTATGTATATGGATCCTTACTTTGGTTTATTTTCTAGCACATCACTTAAAGATGTGTGTGGGATATTTTGGGTATGGTGAAGTATGCATGGAGGTTGTCAGTGATCAACAAGGAATCGATCACTTCTTGTAGGAGAAGAGAACACCTTTGTGATCTCATAAGATGATGACTCTATGAGTCTCTGGCCAGAGTAGGGATGAATAGTAGAAAAGATTTCTACTGATTCATCAATCGAGTTATCATCATCAAATCGAGATACATATTGATAGATATTTGGGTTTGACATATTTTCATACCCATGGCCTTTCCAGAATGTTGTGTGATCGAAAGATTAAATAGCACGATAACTCACCACGAAAGAATAATTTTGATATTTTAACCAAATTCTAAATCTTTCATGTAGTTATGACACATTGCTAGATATCAATCTTGACTTGTGGACTTATTAGAATTAAAAGAGTTTAATTCGAGAATCAATTAGGAAGAGTCCTAGTTGATTGGGACTCTTGAGCTGATCTAATCTAATCGGATTAGGGTTATGACATGAGTCTGGATCCACTGCTGGCTAGATTTGAAATTCAATGGATCACACACAATAAAAATTTGATCTTGATCCAATCTATTTGGATTTATTATAAATTCAATGGATTAATTGAATTGCTAGCACATAAATTAACCCAAGTTTCTAATTGGGTTCAGTGCAAAGATGTTTGTGCTAACCTTTGACTTGTAACCTTGACCTAATGTGATTGAGTTTGAACCTATATTTAAATAGGTGGCTGATTTGATTTTTATAGAAGTGTTTCATATCAGATCTGTAGGAACCAGATCTAGGGTTTCAAGGTTAGATCTTGAAACTTTTTCAAGATCATACAGCGGAAGACTAAAATAAATCAAAATTTATTTTCTAAGATCAGAAAATCCCTAGATCTAAGATCCTATTACATGATTATTACATAGCATTAAATCAAAAATTAAAATATATATAAATATAGTATGAACTACATGTTGATCATATCAACATGTTTCTATACTAGCTACATCTAATGTATGTATTAAATAATAGATCAGATCTATTACCTTGCAAGTTAGACGCTCTAACCTCGCTGATCCGGGCTTAAGGATGATGTTGCAAGCCGCACACGCGTCCGGCCTCTAGGAGTCATCCACACGAGCCCACGAATCTCGATCAGAAGTCCTGCTTCAGGAAATCAGCACAGTATGCTAGTACTGCGCTGATCCTTCTTTGATGGTTGATCAGGTGCCTCCTTCTTCTTGATTTGGACTCTTCCAAAGATGAAAAGTAGAAGGAGGAGTTTCAGATCTGAGACACTCTCAGAAAACTCAAGATGGAGGGAGGAAAGATATGAAAACAAAAAACCCAAGAAGAAGACCCTCTTCTTCTTCACGTTTTTCTCTCTAGACACCCAAACTTGCGTCTTTTATATCTCCACGACCTAAAGGTATTTCTCTTTGATTTTTGGATGGCAGAAAGGAATCTCAAAAAACTATCTCCCCTTAAAATTTCACGAAGAAACTCGTCTTATATAGAGAGATATGATAGAGTCCTTGTCTAGGTCAAACACCTAGTCAAGGCTTATCCAAACATGGCAAGTAAAGGGACGCCCAACTCTTGAGCACCTCCTTCATATTTTCGTAGATGGATCAACAGAAAAGGATGCACAATGTAAACCCTAAAAGCCATGAAAATTCCAAAAAAAATTTGGATAAATTCGGTGCAAAATTGAAAGAGTTTTGGATTTCTAAAACTCTATCTCATAGAATTCGAAATCCAAACTTATTCCTTTTAGATTTGATCCAAATCACCTTCCATGTAAGAAAGAAGAGAGGAGACCTTTTGTGAACGTGGGAGAGATCTGGGAGAGGGCTTTTGTCGCACAAAATAAGTGGAGATTGGCGTTGAATAAGAGAGAGGGCGTGGAGAAGGTTTTTGTGGTGCAAGGTGGAATCCTAGTCCTACTAGGATTCTGTCTCATAACTTGTTTTAATTTGGTTTCCCAAACCAAATCAAATCAGAATTAGATCAACCCAATTAAAATAGGTCTTAACCCAATTAAGAACCTAATTTAATCAGATTAAATTATATTTAAATCTGATTTAATTTTCTAATCAAATTAGAAATTAGATTGACCCAAGTCCTAGTTGAACTAGGACTAGTTTTTCCTTGCACTTGGCTTATCCAATAAACCAATTGGACTTGATCCAATCAAGCCCAAACCAAATCTAATTAAATCATATTTAATTAGACTTAATCTCAGCCCATTGGCTTAATCAAATTAAGCTAATTAGCAATCGAATTGCTAATCGATCCTCCTGCAACACTTGCACTGGGTTAAATGTCAATCGTATTGATTATTTAACCCTAGAACGATTCTTAATCGTTGATCAACCATCCGATCGGATCATGAACTCTAATGTGTGTGACCTCATAGGTCCGAACCTAAGCCGGTAGCATAGAAACAAATTTCTATACCAATCGAAGTGACCATCTAGCAATGGTACCCGACGTCCGGATAGGTCGAATGTATAGAACAACATCCTTAGAACCCATGCGGATATAGTTTTCATATAATTCATCCCCTTGACCAAAATGATCATAGGACACCCCAGAGCTCAACTGTCAACTCTGATCAGGTTGTCCACATTGTATTTCAAAATATCAAATCCATCTGATGGATTACCCTGGCCAAGGTTTTGCTAAATTGAAATACAGCGACTCATTCTTCTCCAACTCTTGGAGTGGTCAATCCCATCTCGATCACACTCTGACTTCGCAAGTACTTGACTGTGCCCAGAAGCCTTCCGTCCCTGAATTAGAAATTCAGTTAGTCTAGTACCAAAGCACAGTGAGTTGCTTGCAAGTCACTGAGGTGATCTCAAGTCTAAGGGACACTTATACCTATATCCCATCAGAGACATTCTCGACAGCAGAATGCTCTGGAGTTGGTCACGTTCAATGACGATGTACACTTACATCTCACCTGTATGCCATACCAGTGTCTCCACACTCTTTGGTTAAGAGGACAACCAACCCATATGGCCTACAGCGACCTATGCTCTATAGAAGCTGTCGTCCTTATTAACAGCCTATCATTTGGTCGTGAACAGTTTTAAGGACTAATCGATAAATCCTCTCGTTATCGAACCTAAATAGTCCTAAGGACTTCATCATAACAACGGAGTTCATTAGAAGATGAAAGCTTATGATGAAAATGCCAAATATATTTTATTTATTAACAAATCAATTACAATACTTGGTTGCTCAACCGTCAACAGCTTGACGATTGGCTTTTTAGGATACATTTCCCAACAACTCCCACTTGTCCTAAAGCCACTCGGCACAGTATCTAATACCCATCTTCGACTTGTGGTTGTCGAACTCCTTTATTGCCAGGGCTTTAGTGAAGGGGTCGGCTAGGTTCTCCTTTCAGTCGATCTTCTGAAGGTCGACGTCACCTCGATCCACGATCTCTCGGACCAGGTGAAAGCGGTGCAAGATGTGCTTCATCCGCTGATGTGCTTTGGTTCCTTCACCTGAGCTATGGTACCAGTGCTGTCACAGTAGAGCAGGACTGGACCATCGAAGGAGGATGCTACTCCAAGCTCATTGATGAATTTCCTCAGCCACACAGCTTCCTTCGCGGTATCCGATGCTGCGATGTACTCCGCTTCACAAACAGAGTCCGCCACAGTATGCTGCTTGGAACTCTTCCAGCAGATGGCTCCACCATTCAGAGTAAAGATATAACCCGACACACTCCTGCTGTCATCATGGTCAGATTGGAAGCTAGAGTCTGTGAACCCCACAAGTTTCAGATCTGACTCGCCATAAATCACCATTGGTCCTTAGTATTTCTCAAATACTTAAGGATGGCTTTAACCACTTTCCAGTGGTTTTCTCCAGGATCAGATTGGTATCTACTCATTACTCCTAGTGAGTATGCCACATCCACATCTGGTCTTGTACATGTCATGGCGTACATGATAGATCCCACGGCTGAAGCATATGGGACTCTACTCATACGCTCTCTCTCTTCAGGAGTTGTCGGACAATCCTTCTTAGAGAGAGAAATTCCTTGGCCTATCGGTAGATAGCCCTTCTTGGAATTCTCCATGCTGAACCTCTTCAGCACAGTATCTATGTACATGGACTGGGATAACCCAAGCATCCTTTTAGATCTATCCCTATAGATCTTCATCCCTAGGATGTAGGATGCTTCACCCAAGTCCTTCATGGAGAACTATGATGACAACCAAACTTTTATTCCTTGTAGTGCGGGGATGTCATTCCCGATTAAGAGAATGTCATCCACGTACAAGACAAGGAATACCACAACTGGACCATTTGCCCATTTATAGATGCAGGGCTCTTCTCCATTCTTAATGAAGCCATACGTTTTGATCACCTTATCAAAACGCATGTTCCAACTCCGAGAAGCTTGCTTCAATCCATAAATGGATCTCTGAAGCTTGCACACCTTGGACTCATCTGTGGATGTAAACCCTTCAGGTTGTATCATATACACCTCTTCAGTCAGCTCTCCCATCAGGAAAGCTGTCTTTACATCCATCTGCCAGATCTCATAATCCAGATGGGCAGCTATTGCAAGCATTATCCGAATAGATTTGAGCATTGCCACAGGAGAAAACGTCTCGTCATAGTCAATACCATAACGTTGACGATACCCCTTGGCAACCAGATGGGCTTTATAGGTCTCCACCTTTCTGTCTGCGCCCCTCTTCCTTTCGAAGACCCATTTACACCCAATGGGTTTAACCCCTTCAGGTGGGTCAACCAATGTCCATACATCGTTGACCTTCATGGACTCCATTTCGGATTTCATGGCTTCAAGCCATTTCTCAAAATCAGGTCTCTGCATAGCATCCATATAGGTGATCGGATCCTCATTATTCTCATCAAGTTTGATGGGATCACCGTCCCGGACCAAGAAACCGTAGTATCTGTCCGGCTGACGCGGTACTCTACCGGATCGCCTTAATGGTGCAGGTATATTGGGCTCCGGATCTGATCTAATCATATCCGACTCAGGTTCAGCTATTGGTGTCGGTCCTTCTACCTGTTGAACTTCATCAAGTTCAACCTTAGAGGCAACGGTTCCTTCACCAAGGAACTCCTTTTCTAAAAAGATTGCCTTAAGGCTGACGAACACCTTTTGTTCATCAGCATGGTAGAAAAAATATCTTTTTGTCTCTTTGGGGTACCCTATGAATGAGCATTTGTCAGACCTAGGTCCAAGTTTGTCTGTGACTAATCGTTTGACATAGGCCGGGCACCCCCAGACCCTAAGGTGTGAAAGTGCTGGCTTACGTCCCGTCCATATCTCATATGGAGTCTTAATTACAGACTTACTTGGAATCCTATTTAACAGATAACAGGCCGATTCGAGTGCATATCCCCAGAAGGATATCAGCAAACTAGCAAAAACCCATCATGGATCGGACCATGTCTAACAAAGTCTGATTCCTCCTTTCAGACACACCATTATGCTGTGGTGTTCCTGGAGGAGTCCATTGGGAGAGAATCCCATTCTCTCCTAGATATGTGAGAAATTCACTAGAAAGGTATTCTCCTCCTCGATCAGATCGAAGAGTTTTAATACTCTTCCCAGTTTGTTTTTCTACTTCACTTCGGAATCGTTTGAACATTTCAAATGAATCCGACTTATGTTTCATCAGATAGACATATCCATATTGGGATAGGTCATCCGTGAAAGCTATGAAGTAGAAATATCCACCTCTAGCACTGGTGCTCATGGGCCCACATACATCAGTATGTACTAGGCCCAAGAGCTCAGTAGCTCTCTCACCTTTTCCAGTAAAAGGTGACTTGGTCATTTTACCAAGAAGACAGAACTCACAGGTTGCAAGTGATTCACAATCACTGACTTTGAGGATTCCCTCTTGAGTCAACCTGTTTATTCTGTTCTTATTTATATGACCTAGCCTCCAATGCCATAAGTAGATATTTGACACACTATCTAATCTAGGGTGTTTGCCAGTAGAATAGACTCTTATCAGGCTTGATCCTTTTGGTCTGACTCTGCACAGATGTCCCAGCCTGAACTTGCACCTTCTTGACTTTCTTCTTCTTGTTCTTCTTTCCTTTCTCAAAGGGTCGAGAACCAGAAGATGAACCTCCCACTGAGTTCACTGAGTTCACCGACTCCTTGAGGAGTTGGTGATCCTTCTCAAAGTTCTGAAGCAACCCCATTAACCCATGGTAGTTTACTTCAGGCTTTGTCATTCTATAATGAGTGAGGAATGGGAGACAAGACTTGGGCAGCGAGTTCAGTATTGCATCTTTCCAAGCTGCTCATGCAAGGAAAAGCCGAGCTTGCTCAATCGTTCCATCAGCTCGATCATGTACAATACATGATCAGTGATAGAGACTCCATCCCGTATTTTGGTGTTGAAGATGGCACAACTAGTCTTGTGCCTCTCTACGTCATCGGGTGTGCCAAAGGTATCCTCCAACACTTGAAGCATGTCCTTTGGCTGAGCCGTCTCGAATCTACGACTGAACTCATCGCTAATGATAGCAGCCAGCATGATACAGCGCACCGTGGTCCGGTCACTGAGCCACTTCTGGTAAGTGTCTCTGACTGTTCCACGTGCATTGACAGCTGGCTCCTCAGGTGCAGGATCCATTATCACATATAGGATCCGTTCATGCTCCAGGACTATCTTCAACTTTCGATACCAGCTACCGAAGTTGGGTCCCACCAACTTATCATTGTCCAACAATGATCGGAGCGATAGGGAAGTGGCCATATTTGCACAAAGGAGAACCATAACCTAATTAGTAATTGATTCATTAAACCTAAAGATTTGGACTTTAATCAAAAGGTTTCTCCCACTATTTTATTCGAATTGGTAGCCTCTACCTTCAATTCGAGGAATTACCCTAATTCCTTAGCGGGTACTAGAATCCACTTAGACTGCACACAAGCCCAACTTTGGTTGGCCAACCCATGTACATCTAAGGGTAGGTTCATAACCAATTGTTTCTCTAAACAATTTCTAGTAATTTTAATTTTGCCCCAGAAACCTAATCAGTAGGCTTTGGCCTCCACTGTAAGGATCCGGTTAGGTCCAACCATTAACATGATCATACTTGGTGTATCTAACCAACGAATGATTAAGCCCAACTTTGGTTGGCTCACCTAACCACCATTAGAGAGATACTTCCAAGTCGTCATATGATGAGTGATAATTCTATTAGTCAACAAGCACCAGGCCTTTGGGTCTGCAATGATTATTGAGTTCATGGACTCATTATCAAACACCTTAATGGGAGGCTATGACTCAGTTATCTCCATAACTTTATCATTTTAAGGACCTAATAATTTTAGAGGATTTAAATAATATAGAGGATGAGGTCAGATGAACCAGCTTATCATGATCCTCCCATTGGCTTCACCAAGTCAGCTTAAGGGAGACCAGGGCTGGTCTAGGAGCACCTAAATCAGTCACACTGATTTACCTAGCTGACATGGGTCAGCTCGAATAGTCAAGTGATCCGATCAAAATATAATTTCACCAAGAGGCCAGGTAAGTTCGATCAGTGGGAGGGTCTGCCAAAGCTTGCCTTAGACACCATCAGAAATGGCCAGTTAAGCGGGCTCCCAATTAAAAACCACCGGTCTGATTTACCTTAGACACCAACTGGTTTAATTAGTTTCGATTAGATCAACCTAACAGTTCGTGCTAGACCGCTTAGCCAAGAATCAAGTCCATTTGGTTCTCGTTAAAGACATGGACTTGACCAACTACAACTATTGTAATTGATCTAGAGAATCCTTGACCTAATCTAAGACAACAATTGATTAGATTTAGTCAATTCTCTAATTAAGTCCATCTTTAATCTAACCATAGGTCTAACCCAATTAATGGACCTAGTTCCCACTAACCCATTAACCCAATGTGTTATGATTTGTGTCTTAGGTTCTTCAATTCACAATCCTAGAACCTAATCAAATAACTTCTTAATTCTTAATTAAGTTTTGGGCTGAGGGTTGGGTTTGGCTTTTCAAAAAATCATTTTCATATTTGTAAAACAATTTTACAATATGATTCTATCAATCATATTGCATGTTTGATTCATAATCAAGATGCAAGTGAAATAAACATGAAACTACTTTAGATCTAATCTAAACAGGTTCATGTAATTGAAACAATTTCAACTTTAAATAATTTCTTTGCATAAAAATTATTAACAAAGAGATTTTATTTCAGATTTAAATATCTTTTAAATCTAATAAATCATAAATTTAATCTAGATCATATCTAACAAATTTATGATTAAAGATAGATCTACACAAACTAGGACAACCTTTGCACTGTAAGGGGTAAACCTTACAGCAGGACAACCTTGCAGTTTGTGATTGATCTAAAATTTTAATTTCAGATTTAATAATCAGATTATAAATTAGATCTAATCTAAAAAATAATCTAAGCATGTATAAATAATCATGTAATAAAGAACCTAGGCTCTGATACCAATTGTAGGAACCAGATCTAGGGTTTCAAGGTTAGATCTTGAAACTTTTTCAAGATCATACAGCGGAAGACTAAAATAAATCAAAATTTATTTTCTAAGATCAGAAAATCCCTAGATCTAAGATCCTATTACATGATTATTACATAGCATTAAATCAAAAATTAAAATATATATAAATATAGTATGAACTACATGTTGATCATATCAACATGTTTCTATACTAGCTACATCTAATGTATGTATTAAATAATAGATCAGATCTATTACCTTGCAAGTTAGACGCTCTAACCTCGCTGATCCGGGCTTAAGGATGATGTTGCAAGCCGCACACGCGTCCGGCCTCTAGGAGTCGTCCACACGAGCCCACGAATCTCGATCAGAAGTCCTGCTTCAGGAAATCAGCACAGTATGCTAGTACTGCGCTGATCCTTCTTTGATGGTTGATCAGGTGCCTCCTTCTTCTTGATTTGGACTCTTCCAAAGATGGAAAGTAGAAGGAGGAGTTTCAGATCTGAGACACTCTCAGAAAACTCAAGATGGAGGGAGGAAAGATATGAAAACAAAAAACCCAAGAAGAAGACCCTCTTCTTCTTCACGTTTTTCTCTCTAGACACCCAAACTTGTGTCTTTTATATCTCCACGACCCAAAGGTATTTCTCTTTGATTTTTGGATGGCAGAAAGGAATCTCAAAAAACTATCTCCCCTTAAAATTTCACGAAGAAACTTGTCTTATATAGAGAGATATGATAGAGTCCTTGTCTAGGTCAAACACCTAGTCAAGGCTTATCCAAACATGGCAAGTAAAGGGACGCCCAACTCTTGAGCACCTCCTTCATATTTTCGTAGATGGATCAATAGAAAAGGGTGCACAATGTAAACCCTAAAAGCCACAAAAATTCCAAAAAAAATTTGGATAAATTCGGTGCAAAATTGAAAGAGTTTTGGATTTCTAAAACTCTATCTCATAGAATTCGAAATCCAAACTTATTCCTTTTAGATTTGATCCAAATCACCTTCCATGTAAGAAAGAAGAGAGGAGACCTTTTGTGAACGTGGGAGAGATCTGGGAGAGGGCTTTTGTCGCACAAAATAAGTGGAGATTGGCGTTGAATAAGAGAGAGGGCGTGGAGAAGGTTTTTGTGGTGCAAGGTGGAATCCTAGTCCTACTAGGATTCTGTCTCATAACTTGTTTTAATTTGGTTTCCCAAACCAAATCAAATCAGAATTAGATCAACCCAATTAAAATAGGTCTTAACCCAATTAAGAACCTAATTTAATCAGATTAAATTATATTTAAATCTGATTTAATTTTCTAATCAAATTAGAAATTAGATTGACCCAAGTCCTAGTTGAACTAGGACTAGTTTTTCCTTGCACTTGGCTTATCCAATAAACCAATTGGACTTGATCCAATCAAGCCCAAACCAAATCTAATTAAATCATATTTAATTAGACTTAATCTCAGCCCATTGGCTTAATCAAATTAAGCTAATTAGCAATCGAATTGCTAATCGATCCTCCTGCAACACTTGCACTGGGTTAAATGTCAATCGTATTGATTATTTAACCCTAGAACGATTCTTAATCGTTGATCAACCATCCGATCGGATCATGAACTCTAATGTGTGTGACCTCATAGGTCCGAACCTAAGCCGGTAGCATAGAAACAAATTTCTATACCAATCGAAGTGACCATCTAGCAATGGTACCCGACGTCCGGATAGGTCGAATGTATAGAACAACATCCTTAGAACCCATGCGGATATAGTTTTCATATAATTCATCCCCTTGACCAAAATGATCATAGGACACCCCAGAGCTCAACTGTCAACTCTGATCAGGTTGTCCACATTGTATTTCAAAATATCAAATCCATCTGATGGATTACCCTGGCCAAGGTTTTGCTAAATTGAAATACAGCGACTCATTCTTCTCCAACTCTTGGAGTGGTCAATCCCATCTCGATCACACTCTGACTTCGCAAGTACTTGACTGTGCCCAGAAGCCTTCCGTCCCTGAATTAGAAATTCAGTTAGTCCAGTACCAAAGCACAGTGAGTTGCTTGCAAGTCACTGAGGTGATCTCAAGTCTAAGGGACACTTATACCTATATCCCATCAGAGACATTCTCGACAGCAGAATGCTCTGGAGTTGGTCACGTTCAATGACGATGTACACTTACATCTCACCTGTATGCCATACCAGTGTCTCCACACTCTTTGGTTAAGAGGACAACCAACCCATATGGCCTACAGCGACCTATGCTCGATAGAAGCTGTCGTCCTTATTAACAGCCTATCATTTGGTCGTGAACAGTTTTAAGAACTAATCGATAAATCCTCTCTTTATCGAACCTAAATAGTCCTAAGGACTTCATCATAACAACGGAGTTCATTAGAAGATGAAAGCTTATGATGAAAATGCCAAATATATTTTATTTATTAACAAATCAATTACAATACTTGGTTGCTCAACCGTCAACAGCTTGACGATTGGCTTTTTAGGATACATTTCCCAACAAGATCAACCTCCTCCATGCCAAGCCACACACCAAATTAATTGGGATGCCACATTTATTTTTGGCGTTAAAGAAGGAGAGTCCTTCTTTCATACTTCTCTTAAATTCCTTACATGTTCCACACATCCTTTTATTTTGTGTGACATCAGATGATGCCTTGGGATATGTGGGCATGGAAGAGGAGGAGTCCTTCTTTTGGAAGGAATTTGAATGCCACAAAATAAATGGGATGTCACATATATGCGATGAGATTATGGAAGAGTCCTTAATGTCATGGACTCTTTAATTTCTCACATGCTCCCTTAATTCCACACACCATAAGATGGCATCCAAATTTTTCTATATAGAGGAAGATCCTTCTGCAGATAAAACACCTCTTATTCCATGCCTTGCACTTATGTTTCTATGCTGAAAAATTAATTTTTACCATGTAAGAATTAAGGGATGCCAAAGTTGGCGCCCCTTGAAAAAATATATGGTGCCCCTTCATACCTTATATAAGGGGCATCCCATATGGCATAAAATTCAATCCAAGAGTGGTTTAGATGTTGGATTAGATGAGGAAAAGATAGAAAAAATCTAAAGTGAAAAAGACAAAAAAAAAGAAAGAAAAAAATAGAAAGGAAGAGAGGAAGGAAAAAGGAAAGCATGTGATGCTTGTCCTAAAATCAGGTTATTCAAGTGTTGAACATCTGATTTGATTTTTTGTGTGGTATGATCATTTGGAAAAGGGTTTCTAGAGTGGTCCTAATAGAGGTCTTGAAGGCATACAAGTGATGGTGTAATCCGTTCTTGTGAAGGACAATCAGCAGCAAGCTTGCGAAGAAGGCTGCAGTACCATATCGAATTGAAAATGGCCCTGATCAATCCTGTGTGGATCATCATTAGTGGGCTTCAACTTTGGAGTCTCATGGAGATATCAAGATTACTAGTTTGTGATCTTTGTATTGGTATATGGCTTCTGATCTTCTCTTGTTATACATGTTTATATTATTTGACTGCAATCGTCAAGGTGTTTCTAGGATTTTTGTGTTTCGATAATCTAGTTTAAATGTTAAATTTATTTTCAATTATTGAATACATATAAAAATTTTTAAAATTTATATTTTGCTGCATCATCGAAACCCAACAAAGACAGCACATAAAATTATAGGCAAAGGGTTAGCTTGAATTAGGTCCTTCTAATGGGTTAGACCTAGGGTTAGAAACACATATGGACCAAGTAAAGAAATTGATTAAATCTAATAAAGTATTGAATTAGATTAGGTCAGTATTTCTCTAAATCAATCTCAATAGTTAAAGTTTGATCAAGTCCATGTGTTTGATCCTAATAAATGGACCATGATTATGGCTCCGTGGTTGAGCCCAAATTTTCTAGTGTACCAATCAAAACTAATTAACCAGTTGGTGTCTAAGGTAAGTTTGGCAGATTTGATCAAGTAATTTTTAATTGGGTGCTATTCACCTAGATGCGTCTATGATGAGTTAAGGGCACATCTCTTTCACTGATCTCACTTATCTGGCCAACATGGTAGATTGTATTTTGATTAAGTCACTAGTCGATTCATGCAGACCCATGTCATTAAGGTGAATCAATGTGACTGATTTAGGTATCTTTAGACCAGTTTGTGTCTAATCCTTTATATGACTTGGTGAAGTTAGTGGAAGAATTTGCAGCTTGCAGGTTGACTTCTTCTCTTATTCTCAAATTAATAAAATCAAATTCTCTAAATTATTAGGTTCATAAAGTGATAAAGTTATGAGATAACTTGATCATATCCTCTCATTAAGGTGCATAATAATGAGTCCAATATTTCAAATAGGCATTGGAGGTGCCACACGCCTGGTGTCTATTACGTATTGAAATTGTCATTCATCATATGACCATCATGATGTACCATCAGATCAATGCTCAGATTGATCGAGCCATACTCAGACCTGGACATCCATTTATTGGATGCACTTAGTGTATCATGTTAATAGTTGGATCTAATCAGAATTTTTAGTGAATGTGCCACATGCCTGCTGAAGGGATGCCTGGGGCAAAACCTAATTGCTAGAAGTTGTTTGGAAAAATAATTGGTTATGAACCTATCCATGGATGCACTAAGGTTGGCTGAGCCACACTCAGACCCGAATGCAGTCTGTGTGGATTCTAGTACCCACTAAAAAATTAGTGTAATTCCTCGAGTTGAAGGTAGAGGCTATCAATTCGTAAAAATAGTGGGAGGACCTTTGAACTAAAGTCTATATCTTTAGGATTAAAAATAATTCATATACTAATAGGCTAATATCTTTTCTTTTAGTTATAGCCAACACACTATCCATCCGTACGCTATTAGACAGCAACAAGCCACCAGACCCAACTTCGATAGCTGGTATCAAAAGTTGAAGATCGTCTTAGAGCATGAGAAGATTTTGTATGTCTTTACAGATGAGGTACCTGAAGAACCTACAGTCAATGCTCCTCATACCACAAGAGCACTTATATGAAGTGGCTCAATGACTGTACGACTGTGCGTTGCATGATGAGAGTAGCTATGAATGACAAACTTAGTCGTAAGTTCAAGGATACGCAGCCAGAGGAGATCATTCAAATATTGAATGAATCCTTCAACATCCCTGAGGATGTGAAGAGACACAAAATCTCTTGTGCAGTGTTTAATGCCCGTATGTGAAAGGAGACTTCAGTCATTGATCATGTATTATACATGATTAAGCAGATTGAATGCCTTAGCACACTTGGCTTTCCATTTCATGAACAGTTAGGCAAGGATGCTATCTTCAATTCACTACTGAAATCCTACCTATCCTTTCTCAGTCATTATAGAATGACGAAGCATACGGTAAACTATCATAGTTTGCTAGGGTTACTGTAGACTTTTGAAAAAGATCACCAGCTTCAGAAGGAGCTAATGAATTTAGTGGAAGGTTCATCTATAGGGCGTCGATCTTCTAGGAGAGAAAAGAAGAAAAAGATGCAGAAATTCCATGCCACCAATTTCAAGCAGAACAAACCATTAAAAATTGATAAAAGCCAAGCAGAGTACTTTTTCTGCAAGAAGCTGGATCATTGAAAAAGAAATTATCCTACTTATATAGCTACCCTTGATCCAAACAGGCCTAAGAATAAGAAAAAGAAGCAATCAGTTGTTTCACAAGGTACGTATATGATAACACCTTGTAATTTCTCTGTTTGTGATATTACTACCTGGATATTGAATACTGAAAGTCTTATTAATATATACAATTCATTACAGGGACTACAGGTAAGTAGAAAATTTTGAGAGGGCGAGCAGTTCCTTAACGTTAAAGATAGAAGTCTTGTTCTAGTTCTGGTCTTGAAAACTTTGCAGCTTATCTTTGAGTCTAGTAGTGTCATGTTAGATGATTGTTATTATTGTTCCTTCTTTTTGATGAATGTCATCTCTGTAGGCCTTTTGATCAAACTTGGATATAAGTTTATAATAAAAGATAATTTTTATGATATCATTATGAATAATACTGTGATTATGCATGGACAATTGAAACATGGCATATACATAATATCATGGCTTGTTAGTGTAATATATACACCCAGTAAACACCCTAAGTTAGATGATGTCAATGAATCCTGTCTTTGACATTATAGGCTTGGTCATGTGAATAAGAATAGGATTAACAGGTTGATCAAGAAATGTATCCTTGAGATAAATGATTGTGAATCATTGCCTACCTGTGAATTCTGTCTACTTGGTAAGATGACTAAGTCACCTTTTAAAGGAAGAGGTGAAAGAGCCAGCGATATCCTAAGTCTAATACATACTGATGTATACAGGCCTATGAATATAAGTGCTAGAGGAGGATACTGCTACTTTATTACATTTATAGATGATCTATCGAGGTATGGATATGTCTATCTTAAGAAGCATAAGTCAAAATCATTTGGAATATTCAAACGACTTCGTGCTGAAATAGAGAAACAAACTGAAAAGAGTATTAAGACCCTTCAATCAGACTGAGGAGGTGAATACCTCATCAATGAGTTCCTGACATATCTAGAAGAGAATGAGATTCTCTCACAGTGGACCCCTTCTGGAACACCACAACATAATGGGGTATCGGAGAGAAAGAATCGAACCTTGTTAGACATAATCCGATCCATGATGGGCTTTGTGAGTCTATTAATCTCCCTTTAAAGATATGCTCTAAAAACTACCTGCTATATTTTGAATAAGGTGCCCAGCAAGTCTATCGATAAAATTTGATATGAGATATGGACTGAATGTAAGTCGATGCTCTCACGCCTTAGAGTCTGGAGGTGTCCAACTTATATCAAGCATTTAAAGATAGATAAGCTTGGACTGAAGTCTGACAGATGCTTGTTCGTAGAGTACCCAAAGAAAACTAAAAGGTACTACTTCTATCTCACTGCAAAACAAAAGGTGTTTGTCAGTAGCCGGACAGTCTTTTTGGAAAAGGAGTTCTTTGGTGAAGGAGCTAATGCCTATAAAATTGAACTTGATGAAGTTCATGAGGTGGAAGGATCGATACACACAGAATTGGATTTGATTGATGAATCAAATTCGAAGTCGGTATAGACGCCATTGAGGAGATCCGATAGAGTACCGTATCAGTCGAATAGATACTATGATTTTTTGATCTGGGATAGTGACCCCATCGAACTTGATGAGAACGATGAGAATTCGATTACCTATATGGAGGCCATGCAAAGGTCTGACTCTCAAAAATAGCTTGAGGCCATGAAATTCGAGATAGAGTCTATGGAGATCAATGGTATATGGACACTAGTTGATCCATCCAGAGAAATAAAACCCATAGGGTGTAAATGAATCTTCAAGAGAAAAAAAGGAGCAGACAAAAAGATAGAGACCTATAAAGCCCATCTAGTTGCCAAGGGATACCATCAATATTATGGTATTGACTATGGCAATACATTCTCTCCTGTGATAATACTCAATATTCAGATTTTGCTTGCTATTGCTACACACTTAGATTATGAGATCTGACAGATGGATGTCAAAATCACTTTCCTCAATAGAGAGCTGGAAGAAGAGGTGTATATGATACAACTTGAAGAGTTCACATCCACAGATGAGTCAAAAGTGTGTAAGTTGAAAAGGTCTATTTATGGACTTAAGCAAGCGTCCAGGAGTTGGAACATGCATTTTGATAAGGTGATCAAAATGCATAGCTTCGTTAGGAATGGAGAAGAGCCTTGCATCTACAAGTGGACTTTCGATTCTATAGTCATCTTTCTTATACTGTATGTGGATGACATTCTGTTACTAAGAAATGATATTCCGACTTTGCAGAGTATGAAGTTATGGTTATCATCACAGTTCTCCATGAAGGACTTGAGAGAAGTATCCTACATCCTTGGGATGAAGATCTATAGGGATAGATCTAAAAAATTACTTGGATTGTCCCAATTTACGTACATTGATACCTGATTGAAGTGGTGCAACATGGATAATTCCAAGAAGGACTATCTTTCGATAGGCCATAGAATTACTCTTTTCAAGAAGGATTGTCTGACAACTTCTGAAGAGAGAGACCGCATTAGTAGAATACCATATGCTTCGATAGTAGAATTTATCATGTACGCTATAATATGTACGAGATCGGATGTGGCCTATTCACTAGGGGTGGTGAGTAGGTACCAGTCTGATCTGGGTGAAAGCAATGGAAGATTACAAAAGCAATTCTTAAGTATTTGAGAAGAGAGAGACCGCATCAGTAGAATACCATATGCTTCGATAGTGGAATCTATCATGTACGCTATAATATGTATGAGATCGGATGTGGCCTATTCACTAGGGGTGGTGAGTAGGTACCAGTCTGATCTGGGTGAAAAGCAATGGAAGATTACAAAAATAATTCTTAAGTATTTGAGAAATACTAAAGACCAATGACTTATCTATGGAGACACTGACCTGAAACTTATGGAATATACTGATTCTAATTTTCAGTCAGATTATGATGATAGCAGATGCATGTTGGGCTACATATTTACTCTAAATAGAGGAGCTATTTGCTGGAAGAGTTCCAAACAACATACTGCGGCCGATTCTGTATGCAAAGCAGAATACAATGTTGCATCGAATGTTGCAACATATTCTGCACCACTATCATCTAATGCGAGAGACCGTGAATTGAGGTGACATCGAGCTTCAGAAGATCGATGAAAAGGAGAACTTAGCCGACCCCTTCACTAAAGCTTTCAGGATCAAAGAGTTCGATGATTTCAAATGAAAGATGGGTATAAGATACTGTCCCGATTGGCTTTAGTCTAAGTGGAAGTTGTTGTAAATTATATCCTAAAATCAATCGTGTGACGATTGAGTTCTTCTTTGTATATGAATTATTAATAAATGAATAAAAATTATTCTGGTATTTTTCATCACAAAGTAATATCTTTCTTGAATTCTTGTGCTGTGATGAAGTCCTTAGAAGTATGCTAGTGTATGATAAAAAGAGAATTTATTGTATAGTTCTTAAACATATTCATGACTAAATGATACATCATTACAGGACAATGACGTTTATCAAGTGGAGGTCATTGTGTGCCATATTGGTTGGTTGTCCTCTTAACCAAGGAGTATGGTGATACTTGTATGGCATACAGGTGAGATGTAGGGGTACATCATCACTGAATAAGTGACTTACCTACTGAGCGTTATACTATCAAGAGCTGCTCATGAAGCACATGGGTATAAGTGTCCTTCCGACTTGAGATCACCATAGTGACTTACAAGCAACTCACTATTCTTTGGTGCCGAATTATCTAGATTTCTAATGCAGTGATAGAAGGCTACTGGGTACAGTCAAGTACTTACAAAATCTGTGTGTGGATCAAGATGGGATTGACCCCATCGAATCATTGAAGTTGATGTATCGCTGTATTTTAATTCAGCAAAGTCTTGGCCAGAGTAATCCATGAGATAGATTTAAAAGGTTGAAATACAATGCGGATGAAGCAATCTCGATTGACAGTTAACCTGAGACCATTCTAAAACATCCTGGGTTAAAAGGATGAATTATGCGGTAACCATGTGTATGAATTTTGAAATATTTTTTTACGATAATTTGATCTATCTGGACATCAGAAACTATTACTAGATGGTATCTCGATTAGTGCAGGAATTGGTTCCTGTGCTACCAGCTTAGTGTTTGAACCTATGGAATCACACACATAAGTCAGACAAAGTAAGAAGAAATTGATCTATGTTTATATGTCTAATTTAAAAGTACCTGACTTGATTGAACATATAATCTAACTTGATTGAGAATTAAGTTATGGGTCAAATGGGATTGAAGAGTTGACTATGTCTAGCTAGCACTACACATGAGGTTCAGGTTCAATACCGAGGATGAATAGTTTCTGATCTATGATCCATGGAGCATATAAAAGATTGAATTTAAATACTAATTAATTTTAGATTAGATCTGAATTAATTAAACTTAATTTGATCCAAAATCTAAGTTAGACTTGATACAAAAGTCCTAAAGAGTTTGGGATTGACAGTTTTTCGAAATTATTTTGAACCAGCTTCGAATTGGATTCGAATCGGATCCGTTTTAATGAGATATGAGAATTTTCACTTGCATTGGGATTTTCCTTTCATATGGGCCAACCAACACCTAGAATGGTGCTAGTTTGGGGCATCCCATGTGGGCGAGGGAGTGGGTGCAAATTGGTTGTCGTAAGTGATGGCAATTCTACCTCATATAGAAATCCTTCTTTCATAAGTATTAGACTAATTTAAATTAGATTTGAGCTAGAACTTTTATACTTATTGGGTCATGAAAATTATCTATAAATAGAGATTTCTACCTATGGATGTATGGCGAACAAATCAGATTGAGAGAAGAGAGAAAGAAAGAGTGGCATGAGAAGAAAGAGAGGTCCCTTCTTCTCCTTGGCCTCTCCCTTTGTTGCCCCCCCTTCTCCCTTAGGCATGGGCTCTCTTTGGGCATCCCACCTGCTGGTGTGAGGTGTCACACCAGCACATCTCCTTCCTCATTTGATTGGGTTGTGAAGATGATTGAATTGAAGTTCATCCTGCTTTCCTGCGATATCTGACGTACATGCAAAGTAGAGGATCTGTACATTCAGGCTTCCACAAAAGTTTATATCAAATTATTTAAAATTTGATCTCTAGTTCTACTGCTATTCAGATAAAGATTTAATCTTTATTCATGTAGATTAATAGAAAAATTTTTAGATGCAATTTGGGCCTTCCGAAGAGAAACAGTTTTCCTTCTCTTTATTTGAGACAGTTACTAAAATATATTCATTTCCAAAAGAGTTTGGAAATAGACTCATAAAATTGATCCCCCACACATCAAAAATTTCAACCACCAAGATTGGGTTGAGAGGCATCATGTTTCTTTTGGTGATTCACCCCATTTGTTGGTATCGAGCATAACTCCAACAGTACTCGTGTGTATCCTTAAATAAATTGGACCAAGAGAATCCATATTTGAGAATTTTGGCAGCTGGTTTCTTGGACGTAAAGTGACTACCACATGCTTGATCATGACAGAAAGATAAAATACCTCCAATCTCATTGTCTGAGACACATCTTTTAATGATTTGGTTAGGACACTACTTAAAAAGGTATGGATCATCCCCAATGAAATACTTCACTTGGGCAAAGAATTTATGTATGTTCTGAGTGGTCCAATGAGAAGGGACTTTACCAATAGCTAAATAGTTAACAATATCAGTATATCATGGTTCAATGGATACGGACATGAGCTATTTATCAGAAAAAATTTTATTGATGGGTGGTTCACTAGATGGTGCGACTATGATTCAGGATAAGTGATCGGCTAGTGCATTCTCTGTTCCTTTCTTATCCTTAATTTCTATATCAAATTCTTGAAGAAGCAAGATCCATTGTATCAAACGTGTCTTGGCATCTTTCTTTACTAGATGTCTAATGGCTAAGTGATCGGTATAGACAATAGTGTGTGACCCAACCAAATAAGACCTAAATTTTTTTAGGGCACAGACAATAGCCAGGAACTCCTTTTCAGTGGTAGTGTAATTAAGCTATACATCATTTAAAGTTTTGCTCGCATAGTAAATAACTCTAGGCAGCTTATTAATTTTTTGATCTAAAATTATGCCCATAGTATGATCGGACACATCACATATGAGTTCAAAAAGTTCAGACCAGACAGGAGGATGAATGATGAGAGCTAAAATGAGTGCCTTTTTAAGAAATTCAAACGACTCTAAGCACTCAGGAGTGAACTCAAACTTGATTTTTTTTACTAACAGATTTGTTAATGGGAGAGCCACTTTGCTACAATTGTCACTAAATCTTCTATAGAATCCAGCATGTCCTAAAAATGAATGGATTTCTTTGACAGACTTGGGTAGTGGAAGACTTGCAATCAGATCTACTTCAGCTTTATCCACTTCAATTTTTTTTTTCAAACTACATGGCCGAGAACTATCCCTTCTCTAACCATGAATTGGCATTTTTCTCAATTGAGAACTAAGTGCTTCTCCTTACATCTTTCTAAGACTAATTTCAAATGATCTAAGCATTCAAAGAAGGTAGGACCAAAAATAGAGAAGTCATCTACAAAAATATTTAGAAATCATTCAATCATATCAGAAAAAATACTGATCATACATCTTTAGAAGATTGTCGGTACATTACATAATCTAAAGGGCATACGCCTATAAGTAAAGATTCTAAATTGATAAGTGAATGTAGTCTTTTCCTGATCTTCGGGGGCTATGGGGATCTGATTATAGTCAGGGTATCCATCAAAAAAATAGTAGAACTCTTGTCTGGCTAATTTTTCTAACATTTGATTAATAAACGGTAATGAAAAGTGATCTTTTCTTATTACAGCATTCAGTTTTCTATAGTTTATACAGACCCTCCACCCCGTTTGGGTCCTAGTTGGGACAAGTTCATTTGCTTCATTCTGAACCACCATTACCTCAGACTTTTTGGATACTTACTTGTACAAGGCTTACCCATAAGCTATCTGAGATGGGGTATATAATTTTATTATCAAGTAACTTTAAGATTTTCTTTTTGACTACATTCTTTATGGCGAATTAAGTCTTCTCTGAGCATCTCTGGTTGGTTTGGCCTCTTCCTCTAGATATATCCTATGTTGAACTATGGAAGGGCTTATTCCCTTAATATCAGCCATGGTCTAGCTTATTGCTTCACAATTTTCTCTCAGGATTACTAACAACTCTTCTTGTTCAGGATTTAGGTCAGATGCGATAATTACAAACAAGATTTCTACTGGACCTAAATATGCATACTTAAGGTGCTCAGGGAGAAATTTTAATTCTAATTTGGGTGCCTCCTCTATTGATGGCCTGGGTGATGGTTTAATCATTTTCATGATTGGTTTAGTGGAAGGCTCTTATCTCTAGCTAGTCCTATTATCTATAGAAATTTCATTGATGTCCTTAGGTTCATAGGTTGGCCAAAAATTAGACTCGAGGTTGATTTTCTCATCGCTAATGTCAACGGCTTCATAAATTTTCTTTTGAATTATATTTACATCAGCATGCTAGGTAGATTTCTGTTCTAGATTGAATATATTCAATTCAATGGTCATGTTCTCCAAAGATAGTTTCATAAGTCTATTCCGGTAGTTGATTTCAGCATTCGCAGTAGCTAAGAATGGTCTTCCTAAAATAACTGAGATATGACCCTTGGGATTCGCAACTAGTTCGATCTCTAAAATGATGAAGTCTGCAGAGAAGATAAAATTGCCAACCTTGATTAAAATATCCTCTACCATTCTCTTAGGGATCCTAAAAGATCTATCTACTAATTGTAACGTGATCTTTATTGATAGAAAATTTTTTAATCCTAGTTGCTTGTAAACTGAAAAAGAAAGAATATTTACACTAGCCCCTAAATCTAGCAAGACCTTTTCAATATGGATCTCTCCAATATCACATGAAATTATCTGAGATCATGAATCTTTATATTTTATTGGCACATGACTGGATAAGTATGAGCTTACACTTGCTGTTAAAAATGCTCTCTTAGATACATTGACGGTCCTTTTCTTAGTACACAGGTCTTTTAAGAATTTAACATAGATCGAAACTTGTTAAATCATATCTAAAAGAGAGATATTCATCTATACTTGCTTAAACACCTCTAAAATTTTATCTAAATATTTTAATTTTTTATTAGACCTTAGTCGATTTGTAAAAAGAGCTCTAGGAATTGTGGGTTCTGAGCTTGGTGTACTATCAGTTTCAGGAGCTTGAGTTTATAAGGTAGGTTGTTCATAAAGTGACTCAGCAGGTGAGTTCTCTCTATCATCAAATGTATCTACCTTATTGTTCACTTATTTTTTAGATCTTAAAGTGTAAATAGCATTCATATGGTTGATTTTGTTTCTTTATTGAGATTGTGGACCATTTTAGTTTCTCAGGTTGTACTCAGGTTGGCTAGGTAGCCTACCTCATTCTCGCTCACTCATGACAGAGGCTAGCTGACCCATCTATATTTTCAAATGGGCTATGGCCTGGGTGATAGTATTTATGAATTGGCTCATAGTTTGCATGAAATTGCTCAGTGTGGCATTGGTGTCAGTATTGAATTTGGCCAAGACTTCTAAATTTTTCTTTAGAGAACTAAGTTTTTTCTCATTATTATTGAAGCCTAGTGGATTGTTTATCACAGGATTAGGCCTTGAATTTTTTTAGTTGAAGCTAGGACTGCCTACATTTGGATTCTATGACCTTGAGAAGTTTGGATGATTTCTCCATCTTAGGTTATATGTGGGTGCATAGGAGTTGTTTACTGATCTCTAGTATGTGGCATTTACTTATGCACATCCATTTTCTATTGGGTTCATCAAGAAGAGGCATTCCTCTAGGACATGGTCTGGCACACTATATGTATTGCACATGGGTGCAGAAACATGGTTCATACTAGCTGGTCTCTATAACTCTAAGGCCTCTAACCTACATGCTAAGATTGTAATTTTGGCCTCTACAGCTAGAGAAGTCTGAATTTGGTGTATTCCACTTCTCGAAGGTGTTGGTCTCTTAAATTTTTTAATTGTTTTTCATTGTAAATTCTTCTCAGCTAGGTCTTCTTGAAATTATCAGGCTTTAATGGGTTCCTTGTACATGAATTGACCTTGGCACATGGACTTTAACATTGTTCTAGAATTTGAATCTAGTCCTTCATAAATTATCTAGTATCGCCTCCAGGTCTTTATTCTATGGTGTGGGTATTGGGTCAAAAGGTTCTTAAAGCAGTTGAAGTATTTTCAGAATGATTCTCCAGTTAATTGGTAAAATTAATTTATCTCATTCCTGATCCTAACTATTTTGTGATGGAAAAAGAACTTCTTTAGGAACACTCTTACAAAGCCCTCACAGATTGTGATAGATTTGTTTGGAAGACTACAGAGGCACTTTTTAGCATTATCCTTAATGATAAAATTAATCAGTCTTAGCTTAACCTCGTTCTCTAACAGTTGTTACAGTTTATGGTTGCACAAACCTCTTCAAACTCTCTAATGAAGATGTATGCATTCTCTATTCTCAAAATTTTAGAAGCATATTGATAATTTGAGGTTTAATTTCAAAGTTATTTACGGTGGGTGCAACCTGATGCAAGAAGGTTGGATGGAACTGACTGAATAACATAAATCCTTAAGGATTTTGGGCTGATTAGGTTCTCCCATTGTAGAAGTTGTTGGGTTTGAAACAGGAATCGAATCAATTCTTACTAATCGACCCGACACCCTTCTCCATAAAGAAAGTGAAGAATTCACTTTGTCTTCTATTTTTTATATATTTTTTAATTTTTTTAATATTATTTTCAATCAAGTTTTTAATCAAAAAAAGAGAAAAAAAAAAGAAGAGAAATCCTAACTAAGATTTTCTTAACTCTAGATAGCTCCTAACTACCAAAATTGCCTTCGAGCACTCCAAATTCGAAATCGGCTAACCAAATCAGTCAGATAAGTGTAAGATTAGTGGAAAGCTCTCCATGCTTTCGCAATGGATCTAATTAGATAAGCACCTTTCTTCGAAACATAGTTTTTGAACCACTTTCCTAAACTTCGACAGGCTAACCAACTTGAACCCGATCCAACTCTTGGGTTCTCTTGTCTCAATGAGCTTGGATATCCCTAGGGCTGGCGTCTAATCTATTTTATTTAAAGGTTATAGATTTTGCCCTTAAAATATTTTATGGATACGCAATGTAACAAAGTAATAAAAATAGATAAATTTTAATCAATAAAAAATCAATAATAAATAAAATCCAGTAAGTATGCAAAAGAAAAAGGTTAGAACACGTACCTGACTTTCAATACTCACCAACTTAATGTAAAGCAAGATAAAGGAGATAGATAATATAAGATTACTGCTAAACTAAAAGCACAAAAAATAAGAATTTAAAACACAATTTAAAGATGCCAACTCCCTGGCAATGACACCAAAAACTTGATATGTCTTAAATTTATCACAAGCGCATGGTGTGCAATGTAGCACATCCGACGAGTATGGATCAATCCCATAAAGAATTGAATTTTTAAAATGTGTTCAAATATTTGCTCAGGCGAGCTTTAAAGAAAAAGAGGAGAGATTGTTTATTGGATTACTAACCATCAAAACAGTAAATTAATTAATTATAAAGATAAATAATCTAAAAGATTTAAGACTTTTGAATCCACTAGACCAATGAATTAGAGAGCTTTCCTATGATTTCTCTTTTAATGTTCCTTGATTAAGGTATAAAATATGAACAAGCATGGATCATGAAGAAATTTATCTCAACTATGACCCACAAACATTTTGCTTTCACCTTAATTAAGAAACTTTTCCTGTCAACCACTTCTCTTGTATTACCCAAGTATGGAATATGAAGGCACTCAAAACCAACTATTACCTATCAAAGTTTCCACAAGAAAGGAGAAGAAAGGATTTAGAGATTTATGAGCCTTCTACCAATCATCTCCTCTTACACCGAATCAAGCATGGACTATGAAGGCATTCTGACCCAGTGATAGCCTATTAAGTCTCTTGACAAGAAAGATGAAGGAAGGAGGACTCTAAAAATTAAAAGTTCGAAAAAAAATTCAAAGAAGAAAGTTTCTATTTATAGTCTAGCTTCATCACAAACCCCAGAAAGATTGCTTAACCAGACATAGTTTGATTGGAAGTCCGAAAAAATAAAATAAAATAAAATCTTATGCTACTTGCTGAAATTTAACTTTTGAAAATTAAAAATTATAGAATTAAAAAATATAAAAATTTAAACTACTCTATTACAGAAATTAAAATTATAGAAATTAAATAAAAAAATTAATTTATTACTGAATAAAGATTCTGATATAAAAATCTTTAACTCCTAAGCCATTAACGAGGCTTGAAGTTAGAACAGAAAATAAAAATAAAATAAAACTCTCTCATAAAAAATAAAAATAAAATAAAACTCTCTCATAGAATCTGAATTCTTTTATACCCTTGGCTTGGAGCCAACCTCCTCCTAGCTGACTCTCCTTCTCGTGTATTGAAAAAGTAGAAGAAAGTGGGAATAAAGAAGCTTAGGGATCCAGAAGGAGTGGAGACAAGGTTTTGGGTAGAACAAAATCTATAAATACTAAAGCTTGAGAAAAGATTAGATGATCTCCAAGAGATGGTACATGGGTTTTTTAATAGGCATAGATAGATAAAAAAATTTTATATATTTTAGATTTGGGAGTAATGAACTAGAGAAGGCATTTATTTTTAAAAAAAAAATTCTTCTTCTATTTCGTCGCTCGTCTCAATTGTCTACATCATGTAAAGATCGCATTGTCCCCGTGCCTGTTTTTTTTTTTCTTCGCATCACCTGCTTCACGTCAACTGCTTGCTGCTGAAATTTTTCTATTTTTATTCCCAACACTGAACCCATTTGAATTATATTTGGATCCACATATAGCGCAGATCGCATCGCCACACCCGAATCATATTTCAATCTTCGTCCAAACCCAGTTCATTCGTGTGAAACCCAGCTTACTGCTTCCTCTTTTATTACTTTAAGTGTCATAGGATCCTTTTCTCTCAAAGCCCAAGGTCATCCGGCCACTCCCAGCCACGAGTGGGTTCCCTTCCTTCTCCACTTTTAAAATTTTTTGGCTCTGCTGACTTCTTCCCATTCTAGCCTTGCTGATGCCTTGTTTGCATTTTAAATTCTTCCCACCTTTTCTTACTCCACGTACCCGTGTAGCCCATGTTGGTTTGCTTTTCACGTCCCATTGCTGCCACATGGTTTTCATTTGAATTCCTTCCTCATGCTGCCGCCTTGTGCACCTGCTTCCCCGTGTTTGCTCACGTCACCACATGCTGCTGCCTTATTTGAATTCTTTGCTCCTGCTAGCTTGCTCCAAGTTGCTGGTGCATTGTGCACCATCATATGTTCTGTACACCACGTCATGGATCAACAGTTCATTTGGTTTTGTGCCCAGCCATGGACCCACTGCATTTGACTTGATCCAAAATTTGGACTCGGACTCAGTCTTTGAGTTAGATTTTTTACAAATAATAAATTCTAGCTTTCCAACTAATGATATCCAAAAAATAATAAAAAATATCAAATTTAAATAAAATAAATTAATTAGCATAAAAATTGATATTTTAAATATAAATTTAGCATATCTATCACTCCTAAAATCATTGTCCAGACCTATGAAATTTATTATAATCTTAAAACAATAATAAGATGTAGCATATAATGAATCGAAATATCTATTTTATTAATTAACAATGTCAAGTATATGAGTATGAAAAATAAAATATAAAAAAGCATCACATCGCATCTCATATGCGATTGGCTTGTAGGGCATAATTCTTTTACCCATTTCTCAACAATTCCTATTTAAACTAAAGCCAATCGATACAGTATCGTATACCTATCTTCGATTTATAATTTTCAAACTCCTTGATACCAAGGACTTTAGTAAATAAGTCGGTCAGATGTTTCTTTCTATTGACCTTCTAAAGCTCGATGTCACCTCGATCCATGATCTCTCGGACAAGGTGGTAGTAATGCAGAATATACTTCATACACTGATGGTCCTTCAGTTCCTTCACCTGAGCAATGACTCTAGTGCTGTCGTAATAGAGCAGAACTGGACCATCAATGAAGGGTACTACTTCGAGCTTGCTGATAAATTTTCTCAACCATACAGCTTTCTTGACAGCATCGGATGCCGCAATGTACTCCATCTCGCATACTAAAACAGCCACAATGTACTGCTTGAAACTATTTCAGTAGACAGCGCCATCATTTAGGGTAAAAAGGTATCCCGACATGCTTTTACTATTATCATGATCTAACTGAAATCAGTGTATCCCATGAGTTTCAAATCAAGTTCTCCATAAATGAGCCATTGGACCTTAGTATTTCTCAAATACTTGAAAGAATAGTGCCCTACAAGCCAATCACATGGGAATACGATGAAACTTTTCTGTGATATCTTCCTACTCGTTTGCATGACCTTAATTATTTTTATTTATGAGGTATTATATTTTATCATATGCTACATCATATTTTTTTATGAATATGATAAATCCCATAAATTAGGGCAATGATTTTATGGCCTTGATGAGATCATGCCAGTGAGACCTAAAAACTTGATAGCCTCAATCTAAAATATTTTCAGTCATTAGATCATCGATTCGGAGATCGATGATACCGATAAGACTGGTACATCCTATGTATGCTCAATAGAGAGAGTGATTGATCTCACAATCACTTATGTGGTGACACTAATACTAAAATATAGGTGCTTATTAGAGAATGAGTTCACTGAACTGACCTGCAGGAAGAACATCTGATGGAGCCTTACAGCATATCAATAGATGGTTTTTCAGTGGAAGTGGTGCATGTGATCCTTTGATCTGAGATCATCATGGTACCTTGTGTACATAGATCCTTTGGTTTATTCCCCAGCACACCACTTTAAGATGTGTGTGGGATATTCTGAGTATGGTGAAATATGTATGGAGGTTGCAAGTGGTCAATAAGGAATCAATCACTCATTGTAGGAGGAGGGAACATCCTATGTGATCTTATAGGATGGTGACTCTAAGAGTCTCTGGCCAGAAAAGGGATAAATAGTAGAAAAGATTTCTATTGATTCATCAATCAAGTCATTATCATCAGATCGAGATACATATGGATAGGTATTTGGATTTGACATATTTTCATACACATGATCTTTTCGGGATGTTGTGTGATTGAAGGATTGAATTGCACAGTAGCTCATCATGGAAAGATAATTTTGATATTTTTATTAAATTTTAAATCTTTCGGATAGTCATGACACGTTGCTAGACGTCAATCTTGACTTGTGGACTCATCAAAATTAAAAGTATTTAATTTAAGAATAAATTAAGAAGAGTCCTAATTGATTGGGACTCTTGAGCTGACCTAATCCAATCGGATTAGGGTTAAGTTAAGAGTCTGAATCCACTGCTGACTAGATTTGGAACTCAATGGGTCACACACAATAGAAATTTGATCTTGATCTAATCTATTTGGATTTATTATAAATTCAATGGATTAATTGAATTGCTAGCACATGAATTAACCCAAGTTTCCAATTGAGTTCAGTGCAAATGTGTTTGTGCTAACCCTTTGCTTGTTGTCTTGACCTAATGTGATTGGGTTTGAACCCTCTAATTATTAGTTAGTTTATCTGATTTATATCAAAGAGTTCCATGTGAATCCACCTCCTCCACGTCAAGCCACACGTCGAATTTATTTGTAACACCCCATTTAATTTTGGCGTTTAAGAAAAGGAGTCCTCCTTTACTTATCTTAATTTCATTACATGTTCCTGAAGGAAAAATCCGCCTTTTTCCTTGTAGGATCTTCCGGATCTAATGAGATCTGGGGTGAAATATTTTTTAAAAAAAAATTATCTTACGATATTTTAGATGTAAGTTCTATTAGATCTGATTCTTATTATCTAATATTTAATCTAAAATTAAATCTAAAACTTGAGGATTAGAGAAATACCTCTAGGATAACTAGATTACCCTGTAGATGATCGCAGCAATGCCTGAGGTCCAAAAATAGCCACACAGTCGCTGGGCCTCTATCAGTATCTACTTGAGTAGGATCTGGATCATCTTCTCCTTGCAAATCTCTGCTCCAAAAATTAGATCTGGATCTAATCTAGAAGATCTTCAAAAGATCTTCTGAAGCTGGAGCAGCAGCTTCTCGACAAATCTCTGCAGCCTTCTGATCAGGGAGCCACCACGCCTTGGACAAGCACCAGATAGATGCCCAACTTCTTGGATGTGAAGAGGGGAGAGAGAGGACTAGAGGGGGTGTGGAGAAATAGAGGGATATCAGGTTTTTGCTGGGTATTGAGCAAAATTCTCTAAACCCTAAGTGCAGACAGGGTTTAAATAGACCCTGCTGCGCCATGCAGTGCCACATCATTCGACCAATCAAAAAATTTTAATTAATTCTAAAAAAATTTTGATTGATGGAGTGATGTCATCTGATCATATCAGATAAGAATCCCACCAAACCCTCCTACTATTGGTGCCAACACTGGATAAACACAGTGAGATTGGCGCCCAACAGTTTGAGTCGATCAAGGCATATAGTCTTCATCTCATGGGACTCTATCCATATCCACTTGGGGCACACGCCCAATCTGATCTTGGCACCTACTTTGAGGCCTAATTTAATAGGTGAACACTCCATAAAAATTCTCCAATGACCTCTTGCCAAGTGGCCTTCAGTTCAAAATCCATAAGTCAACGTTTGACCGATGTCCTAAAACGAAAATGGCAGGTGACAGGAATTGACAGGTGTTGTCTTAAATTCATCTCATGAATTAAGACAAAACTTTTCTGAGTTGGACTGGCTCCAGTCAGACTAAGAGAAACCTTCTCAAGGTTCTCTGGGTGGGTCAAATCATATTTGGCTCAATCGAGATGAAAAATATTGCACGAGGAGAAAGTTAGGCTCAATCGTGTGCTAGCACGATTTTCTTGAACCTAATTGGATCTAATCCAAATCAATCGAACTGGACTAGCTCAATTGATGACATCCAGACCCTAACTCTTGTTTGTGTGACCCAGTTAGGTTTATTTTCGTATGGTAATGAGACATATCGTGATCTCATCATCGACATCATCAAAACTCCTTTTGATGGACTAGAACTCTTCTGATTCAGACAATTAGAATGATCGATCATCAAGATCATTCTAATTGCTTTCAAAATCCACCAGTGACACCTAGCAGTATATGGTGGCAACCCATCAGAAATGAAGACGAACCTCTTGGTGCAGCTACCTGTGTGATTGAGTTCTTCTATCATGAGTCCCGACTGAATTAGGGTTAAGGTGAACTCGTCAAACCCAACATCAATCATATGAATCAATCGATCGATCCAAGTCTGATGTGAAACCCCAATGGAAAACTCTTTTTCATTATTTCACTCTACCATGGCCATGGGCTTAAGGACTTGATCTTTCGATCATCATAGGACTACTCCTCTCATCTATAGAGGTTGATAGATCCCATCATAGTGCGATTTGATTCCTATAATGAATATGCTACAGCCAACATACACCTCAGGATTCTGAATGACTAGGAGATTGAGTTATGGTGTAGTCAAACTATAACACAATCAAGGTGACCTGTCGATGTACCTCAGGTCAAAAAACTAGATACACAGCTGCAGCATCGAGCTAGTCATCGATGAGAAGGTAGACTTCCTTATGACTGCTCGAGGTGGTCACGCTCCGTACTCTCATTCTCAACGAAGACCTATACTCTCGCTTTGGTATCTCCACACCGTAGACTCAAGACTCATCTATCCTAAGGAAGCGATCATACACCAACCTTCCAGATCGATCACCATCCTCGTGATGATCCTATGGTCAGGAGCTGTTTATGAGTTAGTTATGTAAATTCATGCCTTAAATTTCCAACTCTTAAAAATATGAATTAACATTCATACTAACTCAAAGGATGTATCACAGACAAAATGTATACAATGTAATAGTAGAATAACCCTTTTATTCATTTATAGTCAAAATTATAAATTTGTCCTTACATTTGTACAGGAATGTGTCAGCCAATCTGGCATCTAGGACATACATCTAACAAACTCCCACTTGACCTAATGCCAATTGGCTACATATCTAAGTCCCATCTTCTCAAGGTGGGCTTCGATCTTCTGTTGGCCTAATGGCTTTGTCAGTGGGTCTGCCACATTATCTGTGGAGTCGACTATCTTAACCTCGACATAACCTTTTTCGAGGTAATCACGGATCAGATGGAATCATCGCTCGATATGCTTGAATTTCTGGTGAGACCTTGGCTCCTTAGTTAGAGCTATGGTGCCATTATTATCGCAGTAAAGAGAGATGGCATCCGATGATATCACTCCAAGCTCTACGGCAAACTTTTTATACCAGAATGCCTCCTTCATAGCTTCCGATGTAGCAATATACTCTGCCTCCATGGTGGAATCAACAATCACCATTTGCTTGAAACTTTTCCAGCTGACTGCACCACCATTGCAAATGAACAGACTCCCAGATGTTGACTTTCGATCATCTATATCAGACATAAAATTTGAGTCTGTATATCCCTGAACCTGGAGTTCTCCATTCCCAAAGACTAGAAACATATCCTTAGTCCTTCTCAAATACTTAAGGATACATTTCACAGAAGTCTAGTGCTCTTCGTCTGGATTCGACTGATATCTGCTTGTGACACTTACAGCATGGGCTATATCAAGTCGTGTACATAGCATGGTATACATGAGGCTCCCTATTGCAGAAGCATAGGGGATCTTGCTCATGTGTTCAATCTCCTCAGGTGTGCTAGGGCACATCTTCTTGGAGAGATGAATGCCATGTCTAAAAGGTACTAAACTTCTTTTGGAGTTTTTCATGCTAAACCTTTTTAGCACCTCCTCTATGTACATCTTCTGTGAAAGTCCCAGCATCCTATTTGGTCTATCTCTATAGACCTTAATACCCAGTATAAAGGATGCCTCTCCTAGATCTTTCATAGAGAACTCCTTAGACAACCATATTTTAACTGAGGTCAACATGGAAATATCATTCTCAATTAGGAGGATGTCATCTACGTATAGTACGAGAAAGACAACTGCGCTCCCACTGACCTTCTTGAACACACATGGTTCCTCCTCGTTCTTGATGAAACTAAATATTTTGATCACATCATTGAAACGAGTATTTCAACTCCGAGATGCTTGCTTAAGTCCATAAATAGACCTTTACAGCTTGCAGACCTTGTGATCATCATCACTGGATGTGAAACCAAGTGGCTGTTCCATATAGATATCTTCCTCAAGATATCCATTTAAGAACGTCGTTTTCACGTCCATCTGCCATATTTCATAATCGAAATAGGCTGCAACAGCAAGCAATATGCGGATAGATTTTAGCATGGCTACGGGCGAGAAGGTATCCTGATAGTCAATGCCTTCGCGTTAACTATAACCTTTCACTACGAGTCTAGCCTTGAATGTCTCCACATTCTCATCTGCAACTATCTTTCTCTTGAAGATCCATTTACACCTAATAGGTACAATACCTTCAGGTGGATCTACCAAGGTCCAGACTTGGTTTGAGTGCATCGAGTCAATTTCTGATCTCATTGCCTCTAACCATTTCTCAGAGTCGATATCTGATATCGCCTCATCATAGGTTTGGGGTCATCACCATGAGCCCTATTTTTTGTGAGGAATATTTCCTCTACATCCTCTTGTATGGTACCTAAGTACCTTTCAGGAGGATGGAAAATCCTAGTCGATCTACGAGGTGGAAGAGGTTGTGTTAGGACTGGTTCTAATTGATTGGGTTCCTCAGGTTCTTTAGCTCGTTGCTCTTGGGAGACATTCTCCTTGAGCTTAAATATTTTTTCGATGCCACTATCTTGAATAAACTATTTTTCAAGAAAAATAGCATGTCAATTCATAATCACATTATGATCTTCTTAAATATAGAAATAGTATCCTAATGACTCTTTAGGATATCCTATGAACCGAGCTCTAAAAGATCTGAACTCTAACTTGTCCGCCTGCTGTCTCTTGACATGAGCCGGACAACTCCAAATTCTGAGATGACTCAGACTTGGCTTCTTACCATGCTATATCTCATACGGTGTGGTAGGAACAGTTTTAGAGAAAACCCTATTCAATACATATATTGCTGTCATGAGACAATATCCCCAAAGAAACTTAGGGAGATCCGTGAAGCTCATCATGGAACGGACCATATTTAATAGGGTCCAGTTCCTCCGTTCTGAAACCCCGTTGAGTTGTGGCATTCCAGGTGGAGTCCATTGAGAGACTATGCCATTGTCCTTAAGATAGTCTAGGAACTTCCGACTAAGATATTCACCTCCTCAATCTGATCGAAGAACCTTAATGGACTTTTCTATTTATTTTTCTACCTCATGCCTGAATTTTTTGAACTTTTCAAAGGCTTCAGACTTGTGTTTCATTAGAAACACATATCCGTACCTAGACATATCATCGATTAAAGTAATGAAGTAGACATAGTTGCCTCTAGCCGGCACATCAAATGGGCCGCATACATCCGTATGTACTAGGGCAAGTAGGTCTGTGGCCCTTTCCCAATGTCCCACAAAAGAGAGCTTGGTCATTTTGCCTTGAAGGCATGATTCACAAACTGGATATGACTCGAAAGTCAACGGACTCAATAGCTCGAATTTTTTCAATTTGTTAATTCTGTCTTCCGCTATATGATCTAGCCTTAGGTGCCGCAGATATCTATCATTTAGACTATCTCTAGGCCTTTTAATTCCTATGGCATTCATATTTTTCTCGATATTAAATACAGATACATCAATATGTAGCTGATAGAGACCATTAATAAGAAAATCATTTGCAACTTTATTATTTTCATAAAATATATTACAATGGTCCTTATGAAAGCTAAATCACATAGCCTTCTTATGCTAAACATGAAACAGAAATCAAATTCCTGCTTGCTGCAGGCACATAATAACAGTCTCTAAGAACTAAACTAATCCTAACGGTAATCGCAGAGGATAGGTTCCCACGGCCACAGCAGCAACTCTTGCTCCATTTCTGACGTGTAGGATCATATCCCCATCCCTCAGCCTCCTACTCTCCTCAAGATCCTACGTAGAAGTGCACAAATGAGCACTAGAACCAGAGTCAAGTACCCAACTAGATGTAGAGAAAACCGTAAGATTAGATTCTATAACAAGCATACCTCCAGAAGGTCCATCCTTCTTGTTCTTCAGAGTGGTCAGGTACTGAGGACAGTTTTGTTTTCAATGACCGTCTGAATTACAGTGAAAATATTTTTCCATCTACAATAAGGACTGAGCTTTTTGAACTCTTCAGTAGCCTTCTTCTTCGGTTCCGTCTTCTTCCTTTTCCCATCCACCTTCTGCTTCTTCGCAGACTTTTCTTCTTTCCAAAAGACTTTCTCTTGGAAGAAGTCTGCTCCACAGTAAAGACTGAGCCTTTTGAACTTTTCAAAGAAAGCTCAGTCGCAACCAACATGTTCATTAACTCAGCCAAGGTACACTACATCTTATGCATATGAAAGTTCATGATGAACTGACCATATGCATCAGACAAGGATTGAAGGATCACATCAATCTGAAAATCCCTGTCTAAGATGACACCGAGCTTCTCAAGCTCCTCAAGGTCCTTGATCATTATCAAACAATGATCTTGGACTGACTGCCCATCATGCATTTTAGCCTTAAAAAGCCTTTGGCAGACTTGATACTTGGCTGTGCGACTTTGTTCACCAAACAACTCTTGTAGGTGAGCCAATATTTGATGGGTAGTCATAATGTTCTCATGCTGGCGTTGCAAGTCATCAGACATGGCACCCAACATATCATACCTGGCTTTGTTATCGTCATCCATCCACTTTTCCAAAGATGCTCTCTGTTCAGCAGTCGGACGTGCTGGCATGGCAGGTGGGTCCTGGTCTAAGACATGAGTCAGTTTTTTGAAATCCAGAATAATTTTATAGTTCCTCAACCAGTCCTTGAAATTAGGTCCAGTCAATCTGTGGGTGTCTAGTATTTTGGTTAGGGGGTTGGACGCAGACATGTTTCCTGTAGAGAGTCAAGAGTTTCTAGTTAGATTTTGTAATCAGACTTAATCAATTTGTTTAGGAGTTTCATTTTTAAATAAATTAGGCTCCCACTATTTTTTCAGATCTCTACACTCCCTAGGTAGAGATGTGAAAATCTCCGTGATTAGTGATTTCTAATGGGTGGTGTGGTCTCACCGACTGGCTCACTACCTTACCTAACAGTTATGATGATGGGTCAACCGATGAGTGGACAACTCTTATCCAATGATTCTCCAATCATGGTGCATCCAAAACTTGGTCTCTAATTCATGAAGCTCACACCATGCCCAGAATATTGCTTCAATCTTTAGTTAAGTCAGACCCACTATTTGCATGAATTAGATTCCTGATTGAGTCCCTCACCGTATCCGAAATATTGAGCACAACCCATCCTCTAATCCATAGCATCCAATGCCTAATGGATATGGTTGCATCTTCTCGATGCAACTGAGCCACTATAACCAGCCGAGAACAATCAACCCCGGGAAGGGCCCGCACATCCACAATGGTGGAAGACCTTAGACTTAATGTTTTCTTAGGAAGATTTGATTTAGGTCTCATTAAACTTGGCTTGACATAGTCATAACAATTATGACTAACCTAGTGACATGGGTTAGCTCAAATTGTTAGCCACCACAAATCAGAACTAGATCGACACATATGGTCAGGTAAGTGAGACCGATGGGAGGGATATGCCATTAACTTGACAAGAACGCATTCGAGTCAAGTAGCTCCCAATTAAAAAACCAGTCAGTCGCATCTGCCCAACTTACCTTAGACACCAAATTGTTGTCAGAACCAATTGGGTTAGTTTACAATCCAGGCTCTAACCACTGAGCCAAATTAGGTCTTAACTTGATCGAGTCACATCTAAATGTGATTCGACCTTGACCTAGACTTAATCCTATTAGGCTGGTCAATTGTTAGCTTTCATGATCCCACCTAACCAACTTTTAATTTGATTTGATCAACCGCTAGACCTAATTGAGCTACCCAAGCCCGAACCCAATTTTATGAAAATGACTTAGATCTGAAATTCTCAATTTTAGATCTAATTTAATTTCATAAGCTTAATTCATTAATTAAGTCTTGGGTTCATAAACAAAATATGTAAAATAAATCCTAGGATTTCAGGATCTAGGGTTTTGCAGAAAAGTAAGTTTGATTTCTGATTAAGGATGAACGCGCAGCACCCCTACACGCCATAAGAACATCCCATTGAATGAGAGGAGTGGATCTTAAACCCTATATTGTTCTTATGACTGGACGGCTATGAGAAACACCTTAATCAGAAATATTGATTTAACTACAAAACTAGTTAGATCTAAGTTACATATCACATATATAATTTTAGATCTAACTTATACATGCTTTGCATACATCTCATATATTAAAATTTGATCTAATTAGCATGCTTTCAGATCTGATACATTACATGTAACATCTAAAAAATAAGATTTAAATTGAACTATTCAATATAAAATCTATTCTAGACAGTTACTAAAATAATTCTACAACTAGTGTAGGCATGCAGCAGATCAATCTTATGAATTAATTAAATTTTATTTTTTATTTTTTGATCTAAATATAATATTTATAATATCAAAAAATTAGAGAATAAATTAGATTTAATTTATATTTTAATCACATTAAAATATAAAACTTCAAGACTATTCATAGTTTAAACTATTCCTAGTCTAGTCATGCATGTTATACATGTTAGATCTACTTAGATTTAATTTTAAATTTTTTGATTTTAGATCTAATCATATTTGATGTGACATATAAAATCTATTAATATCAGATAAATAAAAATAAAAATTAGATCTAAATTAGATTTGAAATAGAGCCATCAACCTGGCTCTGATACCAGTTGAAGAAAAAACCCATCTTTTTCTTTGTAGGATGTTCCAGATCTAATGAGATCTGGGACGGAATATTTTTTAAAAAAAATTATCCTACAATATTTTAGATCTAAGATATATTAAATTTAATTCTTATTATCTAATATTTAATCTAAAATTAAATCTAAAACTTGAGGATTAGAGAAATACCTCTAGGGTAACTAGATTACCCTGTAGATGATCGCAGCAATGCCCGAGGTCCAAAAATAGCCACGCAGTCATATAACCTCTACTGGTATCTACTCAAGTAGGATCTAGATCATCTTCCCCTTGTAAATCTTTTCTCTAAAAATTAGATCTGGATCTAATCTGGAAGATCTTCAAAAGATCTTCTAAAGCTGGAGCAGCAGCTTCTCGATAAATTCCTACAGCCTTCTGATCAGGGAGCCACCGCGCCTTGGACAAGCACCAGATGGATGCCCAACTTCTTGAACGTGAAGAGGGGAGAGAGAGGACTAGAGGGGTATAGAGAAGTGGAGGGATATTAGGCTTTTGCTGGGTATTGAGCAAAATTTTCTAAACCCTAGGTGCAGACAGGGTTTAAATAGACCATGCTGCACCATGCAGTGACACATCATTCGACCAATCAAAAAATTTCAATTAATTCTAAAAAAATTTTGATTGGTAGAGTGATATCATCTGATCATATCAGATAAAAATTCCACCAAATCCTCCTACTGTTGGTGCCAACACTAGATAAACACAGTGAGATTGGTGCCCAACAGTTTGAGTCGATCAAGGCATAGAGTCCTCATCTCATGGGACTCTATCCTTATCCACTTGGGGTGCACGCCCAATCTGATCTTGGTGCCCACTTTGAGGTCTAATTTAGAAGGTGGACACTCCATAAAAACTCTCCAATGACCTCTTGCCAAGTGGCCTTCAGTTCAAGATCTAAGTCAATGTTTGACCGATGTCCTAAAACAGAAATTACAGGTGATAGAAATTGGCAGGTGTTGTCTTAAATTCATCTAATGAATTAAGATAAGACTTTTTTGGGCTAGACTGACTCTAGTCAGACTGAGAGAAATCTTCTTAAGGTTCTCTGGGTGGGTCAAATTATATTTGGCTTAGTCGAGATGAAAAAGATTGCACGAGAAGAAAGTTAGGCTCAATCGTGTGCTAGCACGATTTCCTTGAACCTAATTGGATCTAATCCAAATCAACCAAATTGGGCTAGCTCAATTGATGACATCCAGACCCTAACTCTTGTTTGTGTGACCCAGTTAGGTTTATTTCCATATGGTAATGAGACATGTCGTGATCTCATCATCGACATCATCGAAACTCCTTTCGATGGACCAAAACTCTTCTGATTCAAACAATTAGAATAATCAATCATCAAGATCATTCTAATTGCTCTCAAAATCCATCAGTGATATCTAGCAGTATATGGTGGCAATCCATCAGAAATGAAGATGAACCTCTCGGTGCAGCTACCTGTGTGATTGAGTTCTTCTATCATGAGTCCCGACTGAATTAGGGTTAAGGTAAACTCGTCAAACCCAACATCAATCATGAATCAATCGATCGATCCAAGTCCTATGTAAAATCTCAATGGAAAACTCTTTTTTCATTATTTCACTCTGCCATGGCCATGGGCTTAAGGACTTGATCTTTCGATCATCATAGGACTACTCCTCTCATCTACCGAGGTTGATAGATCCCATCTTAGTATGATTTGATTCCTACAATGAATATGCTACAGCCAACATACACCTCAGGATTTTGAATGGCTAGGAGACCGAGTTATGGTGTAGTCAAACTATAACACACTCAAGGTGAACTGTCAATATACCTCAGCCCAAAGAACTAGACACACAGCTGCAGCATCGAGCTAGTCATCGACGAGAAGGTAGACTTCCTTATGACTGCTCGAGGTGGTCACGCTCAGTATTCTCGTTCTCAATGAATATCTGTACTCTCACTCTGGTATCCCCACACCGTAGACTTAAGACTCATCTATCCTAAGAAAATGATTGTACACCAACCTTTCGGATCGATCACCATCCTCATGATGATCCTATGGTCAGGAGCTGTTTATGAGTTAGTTATGTAAATTCATGCCTTAACTTTTCAACTCTTGAAAATATGAATTAACATTCATACTAACTCAAAGGATATATCACAGACATAATGTACATAGTGTGATAGTAGAATAATCCTTTTATTCATTTATAGTCAAAATTATAAATTTGTCCTTACATTTGTACAGGAATGTGTCAGCCAATCTGGCATCTAGGGCACACATCTAACAGTTCCACACGTTTCTTAATTTTGTGCACCATCAAATGGTACCTTGGGACATATGAACGTAGAAGAGGAGGAGTTCTTCTCTTAGAAGGAATTTATATGCCAAAATAAATTGGGACGCCCATTTTTTTGTGCGATGAAATGAAAGAGTCCATTTCATGTCAAACTCTTAATTCCTTCCATTATTTCTATATGTTTCTTTTATTTCATTGTGCCATCTGATGACCCTTGAAATTATGGGCACAGAAGAGAAGGAAGAGTCCTTCTCTAGCAAAGAGTTTGAAAGCCAAATTAATTAGACATCCTTTGATATATGTGTTGAGTTTATAGAAGAGTCTTAATTGTTAAGGACTCTTGGTATCTCACGCTAATTTCTTTTCCACGCACCATAAGATGGTGTTTAAATTTTTCTTAGTAGAGGAAGAGTCCTTCTACTTGTAAATCACTTTCTATTCCATGCCTTGAAGCTTTGGATTACACACAAAAATTAATTTGTGCGTGTAAGGAATATGGGACGCCAAGAGTTGGTGCCCCTTGGTGACTTACGTGACGCCCCTTCATACCTTATATAGAGGCATCCCATATAGCATAAAATTTATCCAAAGAGTTGTTTTGATGTGGGATTAGATGAGGATAAGTCAAAAAAAATCTAAAGTGAAAAAAAAAGAAAAAGAGAGAGAAAAATAGAAAGGAAGAGAAGGGAGAAAATGAAAAGTATGAGATGCTTGTCCAAAAATCAGATTGTTCAGGTGTTGAACTTATAATCTAATTTGTATGTGATGAGATCTTTTGAGGAAGGATTTCTAAAGAGATCCTAGTGGAGGTCATGAAGGCATACAAGCTGTGGTGCAACCAGTTTTTGCGAAGGACGATCGGCAGTGAGCTTGCAAAGAAGGCTGCAGCACCATGATGAATTAGAAAGGACCCTGATCAGTCCCGTATGGATCACCATTGGAGGGCTTTTACTTTGAAATCTCATGGAGGTTTCAAAATTATCAGATCATGGTCTTTTCATTGGTATATGGCTTCTGATTTCTTCCTGATATGTATGCTTATGATATTTGATTGTAATCATCAAGGGGTTCCTAGAGTTTTGTGTTCCGATACTCTTGTTTAATTATAAAACTTTATCTTCAATTATTGAATTCATGTTAAAAATTTTGAAATTTATATTCCACTGTATCACTAAAATCCAACAATACTTAAGGATGATTTTTGCAACCTTTCAATGGTTCTCACCCGGATCAGATTGGTATCTACTCACTATCCTTAGTGAGTATGCCACATCCGACCTCATACATGTCATAGTGTACATTATAGAACCCACCATCAAAATATATAGAATTTTACTCATATGCTCTCTTTCTTGAGGGGTTGTCGAACAATCTTTCTTTGAGAAAAAAATTTTATGGTCTATCAAAAGATAGCCTTTCTTGAAATTCTCCATGCTGAACCATTTTAGTACGGTATCTATATATGTGAACTAAGAAAGCCCAAGCAACATCTTAGATCTATCTCTATATATCTTTATCTCTAAGATGTAGGCTGCTTCTTCTAAATCCTTCATGGAGAACTATGACGACAGTCATATTTTTATTCTCCGTAACTCAGGGATATCATTTTCAATTAAGAAAATGTCATCCACATACAAAATAAAAAATACAACAACAGAACTATTGATCCACTTGTATATGCAGGGTTCCTCTTCATTCTTAATGAAGCCATATGTTTAGATTATTTTATCAAAATGCATGTTTCAACTTCGAGATGCTTGCTTCAATCCATAAATGGATCTCTGAAGCTGGCACACCTTAGACTCATCTGTGGATATAAACCCAATAGGTTGTATCATATACACCTCTTCGTCCAGCTCTCCATTTAGAAAAGCGGTCTTCACATCCATCTGTCAGATTTCATAGTCCAGATATGCTGCTATCACAAGCATAATCTGAATGAACTTGAGCATTGCTATAAGAAAAAATATCTCATCATAGTCAATACCATGATACTGACGATATTCCTTGGCAACTAGACAGGCTTCATAGATCTCCACCTTCTCATCTACACCCCTTTTCCTTTTGAAGACCCACTTATATCCTATGAATTTTGTCCCTTCGGATGGATCAACAAGTGTCCACATACTGTTGATCTTTATGGACTCTATTTTAGACTTCATGGCTTCAAGCCATTTCTCAGAGTCAGATTTCTGCATCACATCCATTTGGATTCTTATCATTCTCATCAAGCTCAATAGGATCACCATTCTAGACTAAAAAACTATAGTATCTATCCGACCGATGTGGTACTCTACAGATCATCTTAAGAATGGTTCTACATTGGGTTCTGAGTTTGATCTAATCAAATTCGGTTAAGGTTCAGTTATTGGCATCGATTCTTCTACCTGTCGAACTTTATCAAACTCGATATTTGAGGCTTGCTTCTTTCTCTTATTTTTAGGTCTATTTGGGTCAAGGGTAGCTATATAAGTATGACAATTTCTTTTCTAATGACTCAGCTTCTTGCAGTAGAAGTACTCTGCCTGGTTTTTGTCAATTTTTGATGGTTTGCTCTGTTTAAGATCGGCAGCATGGGATTTCTGCACTTTTTTCTTCTTTTTTCTCCTAGAGAATCGACGTCTTGTAGATGAACCTCTCACTAAATTTACTGACTCTTTTTGGAGCTGATGATCTTTCTTAAAAGTCTACAGTAATCCTAGCAAACCATGGTAGTTCACTACAGGCTTTGTCATTCTATAATGACTGAGAAAGGATAGGTAGGATTTCGATAGCGAATTGAGAATAGCATCCTTGCCTAACTGTTCATGCAACGGAAAGCCAAGTTTGCTAAGGTGTTCAATCTGCTCAATCATGTACAATACATAATCGGTGACTGAAATTCTCTCTTGCATATGGGCATTGAACATTGCGCAGGAGGTTTTGTATCTCTCCACATCCTCAGGGGTGCCGAAGGACTCATTCAATATTTGAATGATCTCCTCTAGCTGCACATCCTTGAACTTATGACTAAATTCATCGTTCATAGCTGCCCTCATCATGCAACACACAGTCATGCGGTCATTGAGCCATTTCATGTAAGTGTCTCTCGTGACATGAGGAGTATTAGCTGAAAGTTTTTCAAGTGCCTGATCCGTAAGGACATACAAAATCTTCTTGTGCTTCAAGATGATCTTCAACTTTCGATACCAACTATCGAAGTTGGGTCCGGGACCTTATCGCTATCCAACAGCATATGGAGGGATAGTGTGTTGGCCATAACTAAAAGAAAAAATATTAACCTATTAGTATATAAATTATTTTTAATCTCAAAGACATAAACTTTAGTCTAAAGGTCCTCTCACTATTTTTATGAATTGGTAGCCTCTACCTCCAACTCAAGGAATTACACTAATTTTTTAGCGGATACTAGAATCCACACGGACTGCATTCAGGCCTGAGTGTAGCTCAGCTAATTTTAGTATATCTATGGATAGGTTCATAACCAATTGTTTCTCCAAACAACTTCTAATAATTAGGTTTTACCCCAAGCATCCCTTCAGCAGGCATGCGGCGCCTCCACTAAAAATCTCAGTTAGGTCCAACCATTAACATGACACACCAAGTACATCCAACAAACGGATGTCCAGACCTGAGTATGGCTTGGCCAATCTGAGCATTGATCTGAAGGTACATCATGATGGTCATATGATGAATGATAATTCTAATATGTAATAGACACCAGGTGTGTGGCACCTCCAATGCCTATTTGGAATATTAGACTCATTATCACGCACCTTAATGGGAGACTATGACTAAGCTATCTCATAACTTTATCACTTTATGGATCTAATAATTTAGAAAATTTGATTTCATTGATCTGAGAATAAGAAAAGAAGTCGACCTGCAAGCTGCAAATTCTTCCACTGACTTCATCAAGTCATATAAAGGATTAGACACAAGCTGGTCTAAAGATGTCTAAATCAATCACACGAATTTACCTTAATGGCATGGGTCTGCACGAATCGACTAGTGACCTAATCAAAACATAGTCTACCATGTTGGCTAGAGAAATGAGATCAGTGGGAGAGATATGCCGTTAACTCACCGTAGACACATCTAGATGAATAGCTCTCAATTAAAAACCACTTGATCGAATTTGACAAACTTACCTTAGACACCAATTGGTTAATTAGTTTCGATTTGGCACATCAGAAGATTCGAGCTTAACCATGGAGCCATGATCATAGTTCATTTATTAGAGTTAAACACATAGACTTGATCAAACTATAACTATTGAGATTGATTTAAAAAAATACTGATCTAATTCAACACTTGATTAGATTTAATCAATTTCTCTACTTGGTTCATATGTGTTTCTAACCCTTGATCTAACCCATTAGAAAGATCAGATTCATGTTAACCCTTTGCCCATTGATTTATGTGATGTCCTAATGATCTTCAATTCTCAAATCTAAATCATTCAAACTTAATCCAAATTAAGTATGTGAAATGTGTATTTCAGTCTGTAGAACTATTCTACAAGGATTTCAGATAAAGCATACCATATATTTCAATATATGAAAATAAATTTTTATAATATGATTAACAATTAAACATGCATAGGTATGATCTAAACTTCACACATACATCTCATGCATCATGACAACCTTTAGATCAATATCGATTACATCATATGTAATATGCAATTCAGATCTAAAATAATTTTATATCTAAATTTTATTCTATTGTAATAAATCATAAATCACTTTAGATCTAATCTAAATATATTTATGATCAAAATAATATATAAAAATCTGTTTACTTTTCTTCTTCATAAAATCGGATCACAATGACACCTCTACGCGTCATAAGAGAACCCATCGAATAGGCAAAAGAGAGATTAATCTCTTCAATCTTGTTGCTCCTTAAATTAATTTTGATGACTACAAAGCATTTAAGGAGATTTCTAATGATTTTGGTTTGGAAAAAGACTTATTGCATTTCAGGAGCAAAATCATAATTTTATCAAGACCTGATTCGGAAGCCTCAAAAGCAAGATCAATAGATGAGCAATCTATTGGAAGAAATTTCAACTTTTTTGAAAGTATATTTTGTAAGAAAATTAGGTTTCTATTTTTGAATCGACCCTATGAGTCGACTCATGGCTAAAAGGGCAGAACGGCACGCAAAAATTTTGGCTGGCACACTTTGTGAGTCGACCCTATGAGTCGACTCCTTGGCATGAGTCAACCCTATGAGTCGACCTCTACCACTTTGCAGGCTAAAATTATAGAACAGTTATTGTCTGCTCTTTTTCATAGAGGTCGACTCACGACCCCATGAGTCGATCCATGAGCATGAGTCGACCCTATGAGTCGACCCCTATGATGAAAAATTTTCGTAACGACTAATTTTTAAACCATTTCAATTATATTTAGTACTCATTTAATGTGCTCTAATGGCTCTATTTCAGCCCAGATTACTCTCCACTATTATTTGAAGTTATATAAAGGGACTTAAAGGAGGAAATCAATATAAGAAAGTTATTTTGAAAAATGTTCTTCAAGCATTCTTGTCAACCCTAAGCAAGAGCCCACTTAAAGAGTTCAAGAAGCTTTTAATTCAAGTTCACCAACTCCTCAAGTGCTCATTCAAGTCTCCAACCACCTTGAGAAAATCTGAAAGAGCTTCCTTCTAATTGTGTAAAGTGTATTTAAAGCTTTATTCACTCATTAAAGGAGCTTCATCTGTATTTCTGTGCAATTAACTGTAATACTCTTTTTGAGTTATTGTTTTTGTTTTGGAAGGGTTCCAAAACATGGGAAGGTTGATCTGAACCTTGAATCGGATTGTATTAGATTAGCTTGTACCTGAAAAATAAGTGTTCTAGCTTGGAATAGCTAGAGTCAGAGGTTTCGATGAGTGTATTCAGGTCGAATACAGTTTAGTGGATTGGAATTCCCAAGAAGGAGCTTGGAGAGTGGATGTAGGTGCAAGGTTGGCACCGAACCACTATCAATCTTCTTATTTGTGTTGTGCTTAATTGCTCTTCTTTTAAACTTCTTTATTCTCTTGCATTCTTGCATCCAACTATTATCCTTGCATAAATTACACTCTCCATACTTATCTTGCTCTTGTTAAATAATCTTTATAGTTGCAAATTAAGTTTAAATTTTTAAAAACCCAATTCACCCCCCTCTTGGGTTGCATAGCTGGACAACAAGTGGTATCAGAGCTCGGTGCTCTAGCCCTACTTTGATTTAACCATCAAAGAGCTAAAGATCTATAACAACTCAAGTTGGTACTTCTCTAGCCGAGGGGCAGTCCACTAACCAACCTCCACTTTTCAATGGGTCAAACTATACCTATTGAAAAGTTTGGATGAAAAACTTCATTCAAGCACTTGACTATGATATATGGAGTATCATAGTAAACAAACCTCACACACCCACAAAATTAATTGATGGTGTGGAATCAACCAAACCTGAAAAAGAATGGGATGAGGTTGATAAGAAAATGGCTCAACTAAATGCTAAAGCCATGAATATTTTGTATTGTGTTATAGATGCTAATGAATTCAATCGTATTTCAACATGCATGTCTGCTAAGAAAATATGGGATAGATTAGAAGTAACTCATGAAGGAACTAATCAAGTGAAAGAATCCAAAATTAACATGCTCGTGCATAAATATGAACTTTTTAAAATAGAGCATGATGAATCTATAACTAAAATATTTACTCATTTTACTGATATTATAAATGGTCTAAAAAGTCTTGATAAGTCTTATTCTAACAGTGACCTCATAAGAAAGATTCTTAGGTCCTTACCAAGAACTTGAAAAGCCAAAGTGATCGCTATCCAAGAAGCAAAGGATCTGAACATCCTACCCTTGGAAGAGCTTCTAGGATCACTGATGACACATGAGCTGAGCATGAAACAACATCAAGAAGAAGAAGTCAAAAAGAAGAAGACAATCATCCTCAAATCCATGGCTCAACTTGATGAAGAAACTGATGATACGGAAAATGAAGAGCAGGATGAAGAAATGGCTCTCATTACTAGAAGGTTTAAGAAATTTTTGAGAAAAAAGAAACAAGGAATGAGGAAGAGGCCACCCACAAAAGAGAAACATAGCAAAGAAAAGGATAAAGACTAATCCCTTATTTGCTACGAATGCAAGAAACTGGGACACTTTAAGTCTGAATGCCCACAACTGAAGAAGGGTCCCAGAAGTACAAGAAGAAGGCTATGATGGCTACTTGGAGTGGAAGTGATGAGTCAAGCTCCGAAGAAGAAGACTCAAATGAACAAGCCAACTTATGCCTTATGGCACATGAAAATGAGGTAAATTCTACAACTCCTATTGACTTTACCTTTGAAGAACTTCATGAAGCTTTTTATGATTTAATTGATGAACTAAAGAAGCTAGGGATAAAAAATAAATAATTAAAATTAAAGAATCAATCTTTACTAGAACAAAATGAGAGCATTTCAAATGAAAAATCTATCCTGTTTCAAGAAAATCTGAACTTAAAGAATGAAATTACCAAGCTAAAACTAATAGTTGAAAAATTCACCTTAAGTTCTAATAAACTTAATATGATTCTTGAAAATCAAAAGGTCGTTTATGATAAGGCTGGTCTTGGTTACAACCCCTTAAAGAAATAAAAGTTTCTAAAAAATATCTATGTAAACTCTTCAAACAACAAGCTCTCAAACATTACTTGCTTCAAATGTGGTAGAATAGATCACAAGTCATACACTTGTCTCTCTAACAAATCCATAAATTTTAATGCAAAAAAAATATGGGTTCCAAAAGGAACCATTGTGACTAACCAAAAAGGACCCAAGAAAGCTTGGGTACCTAAAGTAAAAACTTGACTTTTGCTTGTAGGTGTGTCTAGCATCCCAAGGAGCAAATCGAAAATGGTATCTTGATAGCGGATACTCGAGACACATGACTGGTGATGAATCCCTATTCATCACACTTGATACTAAAAATGGAGGGATGGTCACCTTTGGAGATAATGGCAAAGGAAAGATCATCGGTATAGGTAACATTGGTATCACTCCCTCCCAGTATATTGAAAATATTTTATTAGTAGATAGTTTAAAATATAACTTATTAAGCATCAGTCAATTTTGTGATAAAGGATACAAAGTTATTTTTGAATCTTCTGTTTGCATTGTAACTAGTCCTATTAATGAAGGCATTAAATTTGTTGGGCATAGACTTGTTGGGAAATGTGTCCCAAAAAGCCAATCGTCAAGCTGTTGACGGTTGAGCAACCAAGTATTATAATTGATTTGTTAATAAATAAAATATATTTGGTATTTTTATCATAAGCTTTCATCTTCTAATGAACTCCGTTGTTATGATGAAGTCCTTAGGACTATTTAGATTCGATAAAGAGAGGATTTATCGATTAGTCCTTAAAATAGTTCATGACCAAATGATAGGCTGTTAATAAGGACGACAGCTTCTATCGAGCATAGGTCGCTGTAGGCCATATGGGTTGGTTGTCCTCTTAACCAAAGAGTGTGGAGATACTGGTATGGCATACAGGTGAGATATAAGGGTACATCATCATTGAACGTGACCAACTCCAGAGCATTCTGCTGTTAAGAATGTCTCTGATGGGATATAGGTATAAGTGTCCCTTAGACCTGAGATCATCTCAATGACTTGCAAGCAACTCACTGTGCTTTGGTATTGGACTAACTGAATTTCTAATTCAGGGACGGAAGACTTCTGGGCACAGTCAAGTACTTGCGAAGTCAGAGTGTGATTGAGATGGGATTGACCACTCCAAGAGTTGGAGAAGAATGAGTCGCTGTATTTCAATTTAGCAAAATCTTGGCCAGGGTAATCCATCAGATGAATTTGATATTTTGAAATACAATGTGGACAACCTGATCAGAGTTGATAGTTGAACTCTGGGGTGTCCTATGATCATTTTGGTCAAGGGGATGAATTATATGAAAATTATATCCGCATGGGTTCTAAGGATGTTGTTCTACACATTCGATCTATCCGATCGTCGGGTACCATTGCTAGATGGTCACTTCGATTGGTATAAAAATTTATTCTTATGCTACCAGCTTAGGTTCAGACCTATGAGGTCACACACATTAGAGTTCATGATCTGATCGGATGGTTGATCAACAATTAAGAATCGTTCTAGGGTTAAATGATTAATACGATTGACATTTAACCCAGTGCAAGTGTTGTAGGAGGATCGATTAGCAATTTAATTGCTAATTGGCTTAATTTGATTAAGCCAATGGGCTGAGATTAAGTTTAATTAAATATGATTTAATTAGATTTGGTTTGGGCTTGATTGGATCAAGTCCAATTGGTTTATTGGATAAGCCAAGTGCAAGGAAAAACTAGTCCTAGTTCAACTAGGACTTGGGTCAATCTAATTTTTAATTTGATTAGAAAATTAAATTAGATTTAAATCTAATTTAATCTGATTAAATTAGGTTCTTAATTAGGTTGAGACTTATTTTCATTGGGTTAATCTAATTTTGGTTTGATTTGGTTTGAGAAACCAAATTAAAACAAGTCATAAGATAGAATCCTAGTAAGACTAGGATTCCACCTTGCACCACATAAGCGTTCCCCATGCCCTCTCTCTCATTCAACGGCAATCTCCTCTTATTTTGTGTGACAAAAGCCCTCTCCCAGGTCTCTCCCATGTTCACAAAAGGTCTCCTCTCTTCTTTCTTACATGGAAGGTGGTTTGGATCAAATCAAAAAGGACTAAGTTTGGATTTTGAATTCTATGAGATAGAGTTTTAGAAATCCAAAACTCTTTCAATTTTGCACCGAATCTATCCAAATTTTTTTTGAAATTTTTATGGCTTTTAGGGTACATATTATATATCCTTTGATAGTGATCCATGCATGAAAATAAGGAGGAGGTGCTTAAGAGTTGGGCGCCCCTTTACTTGCCATGTTTGGATAAGCCTTGACTAGGTATTTGACCTAGACAAGGACTCTATCATATCTCTCTATATAAAATGAGTTTCTTTATGAAACTTTTGAAGAAGATAGAAATTTGAGAGACCTTTGGGCCATCCAAAAATTAGAGAGAAAGACCTTTGGGTCGTGGAGATATAAAAGATACAAGTTAGGATATCTAGAGAGAGAAACGAGAAGAAGAAGAGGGTCTTCTTCTAGGGTTGTTTATTTTCATATCTTTCCTCCCTCCATCTTGAGTTTCCTAAGAGTGTCTCAAATTTGAAACTCCTCCTTCTACTTTTCATCTTTGGAAGAGTTCAAATCAAGAAGAAGGAGGCACCTGATCAACCATCAAAGAAGGATCAGCGCAGTACTAGCATACTGTGCTGATTTTCTGAAGCAGGACTTCTGATCGAGATTCGTGGGCTCGTGTGGATGACTCCTAGAGGTCGGATGCATGTGCGGCTTGCAACATCATCCTCAAGGCCGGATCAGTGAGGTTGGAATGTCTAACTTGTATGGTAATAGATCTGATCTATTGTTTAATACATACATTAGACGTAGTATAGAAATATGTTGATATGATCAACATGTAGTTCATGCTATATTTATATATTTTAATTTTTGATTTAATGCTATATAATAATCATATAATAGGATCTTAGATCTAGAGATTCTCTGATTTTAAAAAATAATTTTGATTTATTTTAGTCTTCCACTGTATGATCTTGAAAAAGTTTCAAGATCTAACTCTGAAACCCTAGATCTGGTTCCTACAATAGACATAGTAATGTTTATATAATAGATCTGAATGATCTATCCAAAATAAACATGCAATGCCTAGTATCCTTGAATGTCAAGATTAATGAGACTAGTTGGCTTTGGCATCGTAGGCTTGCACATATTAGCATGCATTCACTTTCAAAACTCATTAAGAAAGAATTGGTTATTGGTCTATCCAAATTGAACTTTGAAAAGGATAGAATTTGTGATGCATGCCAATTAGGTAAACAAACAAGAGTTTCATTCAAATCTAAAAATATTGTTTCAACTACTAGGCCATTAGAACTATTACATATGGATTTATTTGGACCCACCAAAACTACTAGTCTAGGAGGAAAATGATATGGTTTTGTAATCATTGATGATTTCTCTCGTTTTACATGGGTTTTCTTTTTGGCACACAAAAATAAAATTTTTCAAGTTTTCTCTAAATTTTATCGAAAAATCATAAATGAGAAAGATTTTTCAATTCAAAATATTCAAAGTGATCATGGAACCGAATTTGAAAATCAAGATTTTGAAAAATTTTGTGATGAAAAAGGAATTGGCCACAACTTTTCGACACCTAGGACACCCCAACAAAATGGGGTAGTAGAAAGAAAAAATAGAATCCTTGAAGAAATGGTCCATACCATGCTATGTGAAAGCAACCTTCCAAGATACTTTTGGATGAAAGTAATTAACACGGCATGTTACATATTAAATCGTGCATTAATTAGACAAATTTTAAAGAAAACTTCCTATGAGCTTTGGAAAGGAAGAAAATCAAACATTGCATATTTTTATACTTTTGGTTGCCGATGTTTTGTGTTAAACAATGGTAAAGAAAGACTAGAAAAATTTGATGCAAAATCCGATGAAGCGATCTTTCTTGGTTACTCCTCTTCTAGTAAAGCCTTTAGAGTTTTCAACAAAAGAACCTTAGTAGTAGAGGAGTCAATATATGTTGTCTTTGATGAAACTAACGATCTTCCTTCAAGGAAAAATAAAGGTTTTGATGATGCAGATCCTCTTATAGAAGGGATAAAGGAGATCACTCTAAAAGATTCAACAATTCAAGATGATGAAGAACATGAAGACAAACAGGATGAGGAAGGTGAAGAACAATAAGAACAACCTCAAGGTACAAATAATCTACCCAAGGAATGGAGGTATGATCACAATCACCCCAAGGAACTAATCATTGGTGATCCTAAATATGGTGCAAGAACTCGTTCTTCACTTAAAGATGCATTCAATCATTTTGCTTTGGTCTCTCATCTTGAACCTAAAACTATAAACGAAGCTGAAAAAGATTATAATTGGATTAATGCAATGCAAGAAGAACTTAATCAATTTGAAAGAAATAATGTATGGACCTTAGTATCAAGACCTAAAAATTATTCAATAATTGGCACAAAATGGGTATATAGGAATTGTTGGGTATAAAATACCCACAGTCGGAACCCACGGCGGAGCCACCATCAGCAAGCGCAGCTCCGCCCGGACTCCTACGGGAGCCGGGCTCCACCGACGACATCAGCACAGCTTCGCCCGGACTCCTACGGGAGCCGGGCTCCACCGCCATCAGCAAGCGCTGCTCCGCCCGGACTCCTACGGGAGCCGGGCTTCACCGCCATCAGCAAGCGCTGCTCCGCCCGGACTCCTACGGGAGCCGGGCTTCACCGCCATCAGCAAGCGCTACTCCGCCCGGACTCCTACGGGAGCCGGGCTCCGCCGTCGACATCAGAACAGCTCCGCCCGGACTCCTACGGGAGCCGGGCTCCGCTCTCAATATCAATTGCTGGTAAGCTCAATCCGGACTCCTACGGGAGCCGGGCTCCACCGACGACATCAGCACAGCTCCGCCCGGACTCCTACGGGAGCCGGGCTCCACCGACGACATCAGCACAGCTTCGCCCGGACTCCTACGGGAGCCGGGCTCCACCGCCATCAGCAAGCGCTGCTCCACCCGGACTCCTACGGGAGCCGGGCTTCACCGCCATCAGCAAGCGCTGCTCCGCCCGGACTCCTACGGGAGCCGGGCTCCGCCGCCAACATCAAAACAGCTCCGCCCGGACTCCTACGGGAGCCAGGCTCCGCTCACGACGGCTCCGACCATTGTCGAGCTTCAATCGACAGATCCACACCCCCTGACAGGCCCTCAAAACGGCCGCGACCCTGCTCCACCTCCTGTGGCAGACTCCACGCAGTATCATCATTCCCTGACAAGCCGCAGCAGCCATGGCCGCCCTGCTCCACTTCCTATGGCGGACTCCGCACAGCTCCATTATCCCCCTGGCAGGCCACAGTAACGGCCATGGACCTACTCTACCTCCTGCGACGGATACCATGCGATTCTCCTGATGACGGACGCTGCTCCACCCCTCATAACGGATTCCACGTGGCAAGTCTAGGTGATACCCACGTGTCTGCTCCATTATCTTTCGCAATCAATTCCCCTGACCATGGGCGGCCCACTACCAGGCAGTTACACACGTCGCCATCAGTCCATTGCCTCCCCCGCCTATAAAAGGGGGGACTCAGATACGTTATTTTTTAAGCTCCTTTGCCTTATCTCAAAACTCTGCTAAATTCTTCGTTCGAGCACTCCATTCTTGTTGAGGCAGAGAACTGACTTGAGCGTCGGAGGGTCTTGCCGGAGCAACCCCACCTCCGGTTTAGACTTCCCTTGCAGGTCCCGGCGGCGACCGCGGCTTCCTCAACTCCAGCTTCTCCGACGCAGGCGGATTTTTGCACCAACAGGATTGGCGCTAGAGGAAGGGCCTGTGTCTTCACAGCACCCTTGTTCTTGAAGGGGTGCTCAACGGAGCCACCTCCGGCCATCTCTCCATCATCTACTCCTAATCCTCCCCCGCGAGATCGACACCCGATGCCTCCGCGCAGGGCATCCACCCGGCGGTCCACGGCCTCCGCGGCCAGATCTCAGGCTCCGGCCTCTCCTCCCGTGTCTCAGCCAGCCCCTCCTCCCCCTCTGGCGACGGCGGTCGGCGCGGAGCAGTTTGACTTGCTGGCGCAGCATGTCAAGGGCCTCGTCGAGGCCGTACAGGCGATGCAGCAGCAGCTGCCGCAGGCGTCAGCGCATCCGGAGGGGGCATCTCCGGAATGCCAGAACCCGACGGTGGGGCGGGCCACCTGGGCTAGCCGCCCCGTCCTTCCCGAGAAGGCGAATCCGAGGGTGGAGAGCCCTCAGTCAGACCACGACTCCACCCTTGGGAGATCCCTGCCCCCGTTCTGCCAACGGACCCTCGAGACTCGAAGTCGAGAGGATTTCCTGGACCGGAGGCTCCAGGAGATGAACCGGCGGATCGAAGAACTCCGCCATGCACCTCCCGCTTACGGTGAGGATATCTGCACTGACCCTCCCTTCTCCCAAATGATTATGCAGGAACCGATCCCGCCGAATTTCAAGCTCCCCCAGTTTGAAAGCTACGACGGGACGTCGGACCCGGTGGACCACCTGGAGGCCTTCCGGACAATGATGCTGCTTCATGGTGCCCCCGATGCCATCTTGTGCCGGGCTTTCCCGTCTACTTTTAAGGGAGCAGCAAGAAACTGGTACTCGGCACTGAAGTCGGGTACCATCTTCTCCTTCGACCAAATGAGCCACCAATTCGTGGCCCATTTTGTCAGCAGCCGACGTCCCCGGAAAGGTTCGGAGTCCCTCATCAACATCAAGCAGAGGGAAGGGGAGTCCATATGGGCCTACATCAACCACTTCAACATCGCGGCGCTGGAGGTCCGGAACTTGGACCAGTCAGTGGCCATGGCCGCCCTGAAAGGTGGCCTTCAGAAGAATGATCTCTTGTACTCCCTGGAGAAGAAGTACCCCAGGGATTTCGCTGATCTGCTGGCTCGGGCTGAAGGATACGCCCGAGCGGAAGAGGCCTTCAAAATGAAGGATGAAGAGACTGCAAGGGAGCGCCAGGTGGGAGATTCTGGCAAGCCCGCAGTTGAGAAGAGGCCAAGGGAAGCCCGGCCTCGCTCCCGATCCCCTCCTGGGCACAAGCGCGCCCATACTCCACCCCGAGCACGCAGGCAGAGAAGCCCGGACAACAGGTTTCGGCGGGGTTCCCCGCCAGGGAAGTTCCGCAGCTACGCCCCCCTCAACGCCTCGAAGGCCCAGGTACTGATGGAGGTCAGGGAGCTGATCCCTAGGCCGGAGAGGATGCGCACGCACCCCGAGAAGCGCAACCCCAACAAGTTCTGCCTCTACCACCGCGACCACGGCCACGACACTGAAGAGTGCATCCAGCTCCAGGATGAGATCGAGGAGCTCATCCGACGAGGTCGGCTCGACAGATTCATCCGCCGCAGGCCTAAGGGTAGAGGAGACCGGCCAAGAGCCCTCCCACCGCCCGAACCACAGAAGAGGGAGGAGCAGCCCGGGGACCGGCCTCCTATCGGGACCATCGACTCCATCGCCGGAGGGCCTCATGGAGGAGCGGGAGAACTGTAAATGTATTGCCTACTGTTTCGTTTTGAATCTACTTTTCTTTCTAGCTAACGCACTCCTCCTGCTTAACGCGGATGTATTATGACTGGATATGACCTCTCCAAAAAACAACGGCCATGTCAGGAACAGGAGGAGAACCTCGTCCTGACATGAGCAAAGTCAAAGGCCCGGTTCTTTTAGATCGGATGGGGGGAGAGGCCTTACAACGCCCTAATGTGCCCCCACAGCCCTGTTAGGGAAGGAGGAAAACCTCGCCCTAACTTGAGCAAAGTCAAAGGCCCGGTTCTTTTAGACCGGATGGGGGGAGAGGCCTTACAACGCCCTAATGTGCCCCCACAGCCCTGTTAGGGACAGAAGGAAAACCTCGCCCTAACTTGAGCAAAGTCGAAGGCCCAGTTCTTTTAGACCGGATGGGGGGAGAGGCCTTGCAACGCCCTAATGTGCCCCCATAGCCATGTCAGGAACAGGAGGAGAACCTCGTCCTGACATGAGCAAAGTTGAAGGCCCGGTTCTTTTAGACCGGAGGGGGGAGAGGCCTTACAGCGCCCTAACGCGCCCCCACAAGCCAGGCTGATAACGAGAACCTCGCGACCGGCTCAAGCAAAATGGAAGACCCGGACTCCTACGGGAGCCGGGTTCCGCCGCCAGGTAAAGCTTCACCCGGACTCCTGCGGGAGCCGGGTTCCGCCGCCAAGGTAAAGCTTCACCCGGACTCCTACGGGAGCCGGGTTCCGCCGCCAGGTAAAGCTTCACCCGGACTCCTACGGGAGCCGGGTTCCGCCGCCAGGTAAAGCTTCACCCGGACTCCTACGGGAGCCGGGTTCCGCCGCCAGGTAAAGCTTCACCCGGACTCCTACGGGAGCTGGGTTCCGCCGCCAAGGTAAAGCTTCACCCGGACTCCTGCGGGAGCCGGGTTCCTCCACCAAGGTAAAGCTTCACCCGGACTCCTACGGGAGCCGGGTTCCGCCACCAGGTAAAGCTTCACCCGGACTCCTACGGGAGCCGGGTTCCGCTGCCAGGTAAAGCTTCACCCGGACTGCTACAGGAGCCGGGTTCCGCCACCAGGTAAAGCTTCACCCGGACTCCTACGGGAGCCGGGTTCCGCCGCCAAGGTAAAGCTTCACCCGGACTCCTGCGGGAGCCGGGTTCCGCCGCCAAGGTAAAGCTTCACCCGGACTCCTACGGGAGCCGGGTTCCACCGCTAGGTAAAACTTCACCCGGACTCCTGCGGGAGTCGGGTTCCGCCGCCAAGGTAAAGCTTCACCCAGACTCCTACGGGAGCCGGGTTCTGCCGCCAAGGTAAAGCTTCACCCGGACTCCTACGGGAGCCGGGTTCCGTCGCCAAGGTAAAGCTTCACCCGAACTCATACGGGAGCCGGGTTCCGCCGCCAGGTAAAGCTTCACCCGGACTCCTACGGGAGCCGGGTTCCGCCGCCAAGGTAAAGCTTCACCCGGACTCCTGCGGGAGCCGGGTTCCGCCGCCAAGGTAAAGCTTCACCCGGACTCCTACGGGAGCCGGGTTCCGCCGCCAGGTAAAGCTTCACCCGGACTCCTACGGGAGCCGGGTTCCGCCGCCAGGTAAAGCTTCACCCGGACTCCTACGGGAGCCGGGTTCCGCCGCCAGGTAAAGCTTCACCCGGACTCCTACGGGAGCCGGGTTCCGCCACCAGGTAAAGCTTCACCCGGACTCCTACGGGAGCCGGGTTCCGCCGCCAAGGTAAAGCTTCACCCGGACTCCTGCGGGAGCCGGGTTCCGCCGCCAAGGTAAAGCTTCACCCGGACTCCTACGGGAGCCGGGTTCTGCCGCCAGGTAAAGCTTCACCCGGACTCCTACGGGAGCCGGGTTTCGCCGCCAGGTAAAGCTTCACCCGGACTCCTACGGGAGCCGGGTTCCGCCGCCAGGTAAAGCTTCACCCGGACTCCTACGGGAGCCGGGTTCCGCCACCAGGTAAAGCTTCACCCGGACTCCTACGGGAGCCGGGTTCCGTCGCCAAGGTAAAGCTTCACCCGGACTCCTGCGGGAGCCGGGTTCCGCCGCCAAGGTAAAGCTTCACCCGGACTCCTACGGGAGTTGGGTTCCGCCGCCAGGTAAAACTTCACCCGGACTCCTGCGGGAGCCGGGTTCCGCCGCCAGGTAAAGCTTCACCCGGACTCCTACGGGAGCCGGGTTCCGCCGCCAAGGTAAAGCTTCACCCGGACTCCTACGGGAGCCGGGTTCCGCCGCCATGTAAAGCTTCACCCGGACTCCTACGGGAGCCGGGTTCCGCCGCCAGGTAAAGCTTCACCCGGACTCCTACGGGAGCCGGGTTCCGCCGCCAAGATAAAGCTTCACCCGGACCCCTACGGGAGTCGGGTTCCGCCGCCAGGTAAAGCTTCACCCGGACTCCTACGGGAGCCGGGTTCCGCCACCAAGAAAGACTTCGCCCGGGCTCCTAAGAAAGCCGGGCTCCATCCGCCACTTCGCCAGCAAGGGTTAAAAATGGTGGTGAGGCTCGGCCACATGACGGGATCGGATGGAAGGGAAGAGCCCTTTCCCACGGCGACCTCTAAGCCAAACAGGCCAAACAACGAGAAATGGTCAACGAACGACAATATTAGTGCTACGCGCGGACAAGGTAACACAAAATGCCTCTTTCTCATTTCCGATATATGTGCTACAGGGCCAGGACGGCCAGAAAAAGAGGGACAAAACGACAAGAAAAGAAAAGGGGGGCAGCTACAAAAAGAGGGGTGACTACTAAAGGACTCTAAGGAGGTCCTGCTCCCTCTAACATAGGGTGATCACCTCCATCCCCCGACCAGGACTGCCTCAGGGTCTCCACCATTTCCTCTAGTTCTTCCTTCTTTTGCAGCATATCCTGGAGCGCCTGACGAAGTCGCCGACTCTCAGCCTCCGCTTCCCGATGCCACTTCCGCAAAACTTTGGACTCCGCCTCTGCGTCCGCGATGGCCTTCCGCTCAAGTCCCAGTTGAATTTTTACTTGTTGAAGCTCAGCTGTCTTCTCCCCAAGGGAGACAGAAATCCCTTCGACAGTGCCTCTCAGGGCTTGGAGCTCTTTGTTATCTTGGGCGTTAGCAAGCTGCGCCCTAGTAACCAGCTGCCTCTGGAGACGAACCACCTCGTCCGCCGATCGATGGAATCTCCCCTTGTACTCCTCTACCTGTCGACGCCAGCTGGCCCGCTGCACATCGTGGCTCATCTCGGCATCTTGAAGCTACTTCTGGAGGTCGGAAACTTTTTGCGACCATATCTGCTCATCCCGCGCTGTAAGCCGGGGTGAGTTCCCTTCCAGCTGGCCGATCCTCCTCTTGGCAGCCGACAGCTCCACTTTAAGGGCGCTGATCCTGGCCTCTTGAGCCCAAGTTCGGTCGCTGGCGCTCTTCGTGCATTCTTCGAGCTCCTTCGCAAAGTTCGCCTTCCTCCGGCTGTAGTCCATGATTGCCTTCACTTGGAGACTCCTGAAGTGGGCGGCCTCAGCGGCGGCCTCGGAATAGCATTTTTTCGCCTGGCAGAGCTCGCCCTCCGACTTTTTCAACTTCTTCGTCAGGTGGAGGACCTCCTTTTTTAGCCGTTGGATAGTTGACTTCAGCGGGACCCCCAGGGGCAAGGGAAGTGCTTGGACAGGACGCTGCCAGCGGAAGATGCAAATGTCAGAGACCAACTCTTTACAAGAAGAAAGGCAGTAAAGAAGAAGCAGGGGGAAGGAAAGGTCATCCACAATAAGAAGTTCGACTTTATTGATTAATTTTGAAGATAAGCGGAAGGGAAATATGGCGACAAAAGAAAGATACAAGATCGGAGGTCTCAGACCTCGGGGGCAGGGGGTGGAGAGCTCGGCGCGGGGGGTGCGGCTGCGACGGCGGCGGACGGAGGGGCGGCCTCATCGTCAGACTCCTCCAAAAAGCCGAGATCAAGGTCGGGATATCTGCTGGCCATCCTCTCCCGGCAGAGCTCGAACCCCTTGGTGAACGCCTCCAGGCCGAACTGGACGTTCAGCTCCCTCATCTCCGCGGAGGTCTTGAACTCCTCCACTGCAAGGGTCCTGGCCTCCGAGACCAGAACCGGAGTTTGCTCAGCCAGATGGGCGACCTCGGCCTCCGCCTTCCTTGCCGACTCCTCCAAACTTCGCCTCTCCTCCTCCCGGACTCGCCTTTCCTCTTCCCGGTCTTGTCTCTCTCTCTCCAGAGCCTCCCGGAGGGTGGCCACCTCGGCCGTCTTCGCTTGAAGACGAGCAACCTCGTCTTGGCAGTGCTCCTCCGCCCGAAGAAGATCCCTTCTCATGCGGCCTGACACCTCAACATAGGCGAAGAGCTGGTGCCCGATCTACAAAGACAGATAGAGAATTACAACAAAGACCGAGCAACTGAGCAAGTAAAAATCCGCTTACCTCAAGAAAGGACCCCAAGGTGTCCCAGGCCCGCTGCTCGGGATCGGTGCGGTCGATCCTCTCCACGACATCGGACAGGATGCAACCATCGAGCAGCCGGCGGATTAGGGCCTTGTCATTGAAGGGGTTCTCCGATCCCCCCTCGGAGCAGACGGACTCGTCCGCAGCGGCTCGGTGGCTGCTCGACCTGCGGGCCACCGATTTTCTCCTCCTCCCCGCGACAGGTGCCTCCATGGGGCGGACCTCTGGAATAGGGACCCCAGTCGGTGGGCTCCCTGGGGGAGCCCGGGGGGCCGCTGGCTCGGCGTCCGAAGGAATGTCGATCGCCGGGGTCGCCTGGACGGGCGCGGCCAAGCTCGTCTCCTCCACCCTGGCCCTCTTTGCCGAGCCAGAAGTCGTCGCGCCCTTCCTTTTCTGGGCTCTCATGGCCTTGGCGAGCATCCGTGTGGCTTCGGCGTCCATTGCTAAAAAAAAAAAAAAAAAAAAAAAAAAAGGGAAAAGAAAAGAAGAAGGAAAAAGCAGCACCAATCAGCCCGAAAAAAAAAAAAAATGGGAAAAGAAAAGAAGAAGGAAAAAGCAGCACCAATCAGCCCGAAAAAAAAAAAAAAAAAAAAAAAAAGAAGAAGAAAGAAAAAAGAGAAAAAGAGAAAGAGAAAAGAAGAAAAAGGAGAGAGGGAAGAAGAAGATAGGAAAAGGAAAGATGTATACTTGCTGGATCTTGAGGGCTCAGGCCGATGTTGAAGAGAAGCGGCTCCCTCAGTAGGTTTGGAAGGGAAGGAGCGGGGTAACTCAGGAGCTTCTGGGCGGCCTGAAGGTCGTCCTCTCCCAGGCCAGGGGCCCGGCGGACGGAATCCCTCAGAGACCCCCAAGGGGGCAAGCCCAATTCCAGGGTCGGGCAGTAAATAAAGAGAAATTTCCCCTTCCAGTTGTGAATCGAAGAAGGGGCGCCCTTCAGCAACCCCTTCTTACCGAACTGGGGGGAGAAATACCACCAATCCTTCGCTGAAGGATGGCGTTTGAAAGTATAGAAATGTCTGAACAGGGAGAGGGAAGGCTAGACCTCGGCTATATGACAGAGGGAGAGAAACCCTATCAAAAATCTAAAGGAATTCGGGGCGACAGAAGTGAGAGAAATGTCTAAGAAACGAAAGAAGGCGGCAACAAAAGCTGGGAGCGGAAGTCGGAGTCCGGCACGGAATGCCTCCTGGTACAAACAGAAGCGACCAGGAGGGGGAGCGCTGGCCCGGTCGGAGGGGCCAGGAAGCTCCAGATCGTACTCTGAAGGGACCCCGTACCGAGCCCTTATCAGGAGAAGTTCGTCCGGAGTCGACGAACAAGGAATAGCGCCCGGTGCGAAGACCGGGCGAGACCCTGCCCCAAACGCGGGTTCGTCCGCAGAGACAGGGGCCTGGGGGTTTGAAGCAGAAGAACTCCCAGGGCTTACGGGGGAAGAAGAATCGGAAGACATTTTTCTTTGGGGGAGAACCTAAAGGGCCCTAGAAATGCAAGCCGAGAAAGGAGGGGGACGCCGGAAGTCAACTCAGGAGAGGACACGAAAGAAGAGGAAGGAGGAGAGGACCCTAAGCGGTAAGAAAGAGAAGGTGGGCACTAACCTATCCTGCTCTGGGGGCCTGGGGAGTGAGGAACGGAAGGCGCCTACGGCTCGAGAGGGCGTTCGCTAGAGCAGACTCTCGGGGAGATGACAGACGCCGGCAAGAAATCAGAAGCGGAGTGGGACGCCTGAAAGGGGGGAGGACGAGTTTAAATAAACCCTGGGATCCGGCGCCATAATGATCTCGAATCCCCCCAGGCCAGTCCGCATCCGACACGTGTCCCACCCTCCGTGGCAGACGGCTGAAGGCGGCTGGCGGTTGGCAGGGCCATAATTACGTCGTACCTAGGACAGCGTACCTGCGGGGTCTTCGAAGCGTCCCCTCGTACCGCCCCAATTTGAAAAGACTCCGGCACGTGCTCATTTAATGCCAAAATATCTGGGAGCGGCAGGGCGCGGGATTCGAAGGGACGGTTCCGGCTGTACTTCTGTGTACTTCCTTCATTTGAAATTCAAAACTCGGATGTAGGGGGACTGGTGTTGGGTATAAAATACCCACAGTCGGAACCCACGGCGGAGCCACCATCAGCAAGCGCAGCTCCGCCCGGACTCCTACGGGAGCCGGGCTCCACCGACGACATCAGCACAGCTTCGCCCGGACTCCTACGGGAGCCGGGCTCCACCGCCATCAGCAAGCGCTGCTCCGCCCGGACTCCTTCGGGAGCCGGGCTTCACCGCCATCAGCAAGCGCTGCTCCACCCGGACTCCTACGGGAGCCGGGCTTCACCGCCATCAGCAAGCGCTGCTCTGCCCGGACTCCTACGGGAGCCGGGCTCCGCCGCCGACATCAGAACAGCTCCGCTCGGACTCCTACGGGAGCCGGGCTCCGCTCTCAATATCAATTGCTGGTAAGCTCAATCCGGACTCCTACGGGAGCCGGGCTCCACCGACGACATCAGCACAGCTCCGCCCGGACTCCTACGGGAGCCGGGCTCCACCGACGACATCAGCACAGCTTCGCCCGGACTCCTACGGGAGCCGGGCTCCACCACCATCAGCAAGCGCTGCTCCGCCCGGACTCCTACGGGAGCCGGGCTTCACCGCCATCAGCAAGCGCTGCTCCACCCGGACTCCTACGGGAGCCGGGCTCCGCCGCCAACATCAAAACAGCTCCGCCCGGACTCCTACGGGAGCCAGGCTCCGCTCACGACGGCTCCGACCATTGCCGAGCTTCAATCAACAGATCCACACCCCCTGACAGGCCCTCAAAACGGCCGCGACCCTGCTCCACCTCCTGTGGCGGACTCCACGCAGTATCATCATTCCCTGATAAGCCGCAGCAGCCATGGCCGCCCTACTCCACTTCCTATGGCGGACTCCGCACAGCTCCATTATCCCCCTGGCAGGCCACAGTAACGGCCACGGACCTGCTCTACCTCCTGCGACGGATACCATGCGATTCTCCTGACGACGGACGCTGCTCCACCCCTCATAACGGATTCCACGTGGCAAGTCGAGGTGATACCCACGTGTCTGCTCCATTATCTTTCGCAATCAATTCCCCTGACCATGGGCAGCCCACTACCAGGCAGTTACACACGTCGCCATCAGTCCGTTGCCTCCCCCGCCTATAAAAGGGGGGACTCAGATACGTTATTCTTTAAGCTCCTTTGCCTTATCTCAAAACTCTACTAAATTCTCCGTTCGAGCACTCCATTCTTGTTGAGGCAGAGAACTGACTTGAGCGTCGGAGGGTCTTGCCGGAGCAACCCCACCTCCGGTTTAGACTTCCCTTGCAGGTCCCGGCGGCGACCGCGGCTTCCTCAACTCCAGCTTCTCCGGCGCAGGCAGATTTTTGCACCAACAGGAATAAATTGGATGAACATGAAAATATAATAAGAAATAAAGCAAGATTGATTGCAAAAAGTTATAATCAAGAAGAAGAAATTGATTTTGATGAGACTTTTGTACTTGTTGCTAGATTAGAGGCAATTAGACTTCTACTTGCATATGCTTGCTTTATGAAATTTAAATTATTCTAAATGGATGTAAAAAGTACTTTCTTAAATAGATATATTGCTGAAGAAGTTTATGTAGAACAACCCCCAGATTTGAAAAATCATGCTTTTCCTAATCATATTTTTAAATTAAATAAAGCTCTATATGGTTTGAAACAAGCACCCAGGGCTTGGTATGAAAGGCTAAGCAAATTTTTACTTAATAATAATTTTTTAAGAGAAAATATAGACACAACTCTTTTCATTAAAAGAAATCAAGATGATATATTAGTTATACAAATATATGTTGATGACATTATCTTTGGATCTACTAATGAAACTCTTTGTCAAGATTTTGCAAAGCTCATGCAGGGGGAGTTCGAGATGAGCATGATGAGAGAACTTACATTCTTCCTCGGACTCCAAATCAAACAAACAAAGAAAAGAATTTCCATCACTCAAAGCAAGTACATAAGAGAATTACTCAAAAGATTTGGAATGGAGAACTCTAAAGCAATTGGCACACCCATAAGGCCATCATGTAAGCTTGACAAGGACGAAGAAGGTAAAAGTATAGACTTAAAATTTTATAGAGGCATGATTGATTCTCTATTATATTTAACTGCTAGTAGACCTGATATTATGTTCAGTGTTTGCCTTTGTGCTCGCTTTCAATCAAATCCAAAAGAATCACACTTGAATGCAGTTAAAAGAATCCTTAGATATTTAAATGGTACACAAACTCTAAGATTATGATATTCTAAGGACTCATTAATTGACTTAATAGGATATTCAGATGCCGACTTTGCTGGATATAGATTAGATAGAAAAAATACCAGTAGAACTTGCCAATTTTTTAGAGTTAACCTAATCTCTTGGTTTAGCAAGAAATAAAATTCGGTAGCACTGTCTACGTCCGAGGCCGAATACATTGCAGTCGAAAGTTGTTGTGCTCAAATCTTGTGGATTAAGCAACAACTTGAAGACTTTGGTATCAAACTTAATGAAACTCCCATAAGATATGATAACACTGTGCTATAAATCTCACTAAAAATCTAATTCAACATTCTAGATTAAAACATATTGAAATTAGGCATCATTTCATAAGAGAACATGTCCAAAATAAAGACATAATTCTTGACTTTATTTGTACTGAAAAATAATTGGCTGACATTTTTACCAAGGCCTTAAGTGAAGATAGATTTTGTGAAATTAGGAGAGAACTAGGAATCCTTGATCCATCTGCCTAAGTGTCTCTCTGATTTTAATATATCACCACCAAACATCCTTTTAGCTTAATTCTCATCTTTTCTTTTGAGCTCAAATACTCAAAATTATCATTCTCATAATCAATTTTTGGGTAAACATCCTTCTTCTAATGTTTCAAATTTTTTCAAAATTATTTCATCATTTTTTTGAATTTCTCTGTGCCATGAGTCGACCCCCAAGGTCTACCCTAGGGTAAACTTGTAATAATGACTAAATCCTTTGGGCGCTCTCTTTTTGTTGGAAATCTCTCCTTGAGCCGACCCAACTCTCCGCCTTCTTCCTTCGACCAAACCAAAAATCCAAGTTTTCTCTCAGCCAACCCAAGTCTCCCTCTTTTCTTCCTCAAATCCAAGTTTTCTCTCAAGATCCCTCTCCCACCATCTCTCACCCTCTAAATCGCCCTCCTGGAATGAAGTTCCTCCCCTTCTCCTTCTTCATTTGAAACGATTCGAGCCTACCCTAGACTCAACCGGTCTTCTCCAAATTGATACTCCACTTCTCTAAAATCCTTATCTTTCCACTAAAAACCTTTCATCTCTTCCTCACATTTGCTCTCCTAAGTTCCTTGCTAGTTCTGCTTGTGCAAATGGCTCCCAAGATGAAGCTTCCACAGAGGAGGAAATCAGTTTGCGGGTTGGAGGAAAGTGTGCACCAAAAGAGACCAGCAACCGAAACCACTTCTGCTTCAAACCCTTCTCCTGCTTCAGCTCCTGCTACAACCCGGTCACCAATCAGCCCTAGTAAGGTTCCCCTCTCTGATAGGAAGGTAGAGCCCGGCAAAAATATTGATTTCAGATTTTTTGAGAAGGAAGGGTTCTCTATCGGATCAAAAATTAAGGACCAAGGTTGGGAATTCTACTGCTCCCTAAAAGAAAATACTTATGTGGATCTTGTTAGAGAATTTTACCTAAATTTGGGATACAGCAATGAAACAGTAAAATCCATAGTGAAGGGTGTAGACATTAGCCTAGATCCTGTGCTTTTAGGGCAGATACTTCATTTATCTTGTGAGGGGTACACAAACATGGAACTCCCAAGTAAAGAGGAAGATTCTTTTCATTGAGATGAGACTGCTACACCACATGGTAACTGAGTTATTTTTCCCTAAAAGTGGTAGACATGATCTTTTCTCTGGTCGGGACATCTGCATTATGTATCATGTAATTACTCAAACCCCCCTAAACCTCCCGACACTGATGTTTGAGGCTATGAGAAAGACCTTGAATAGGTCCAAGGCACACTTGCCTTTTGGTATGGCTCTCACTTTAGTATTTAGGAGGTTCGGAGTTAGCTTTGAGGGGGAGGCAGTAGCTAGGCTATCTCACTCCGACACTATGAACCGCCATACTTTGCACCGCATGGGATTTTTCAAAACTGATGGTGGTTGGGCAAAAGGTATGGAAGAGAGAGCTGATGATAGAGCAGAGGAGGAAGGATCATCCTCACCCCTCCATGATCATAGGGCAGTATCACCAGATATTCAGTTTATTTCTGATCACGAGGCTAGCCCGTCAGAGTCCGCGAGAAGGCATACTTCAGTTCAGCAACTGAACAGCAGAGCACATCCTTCAGAGATCAGATTGGCTGATGATCAGATAGAGATGATATCTCAGCGTGTAGCTTCCATACTATCTCATCAGTTGGGTACTTCAGCTTTTGAACAGGGATCGACATCTTACGATGTATCTGATCAGACACTGATCTCTCACATCTCCACTATTTTTCAGATGATTGCTGATCAGTCAGTACGCATTGAGCAGCTTGAGGATTATATATTGAGACTGACTGGCAGAGTACTTGACTTGCAGGGGCAAGTGTTAGCTCTAGCCCATCCATAGCCGCATGAGGACATTACTGAGGTCTCAGACCTATCTACAGAGGTGGCCAGACTGCGAGGAGTCTTAGAGAGTAGTTTTGACTTCCTAAGGAGAGAGATCAGGGGGTCTAGTGAACATGCTTCCACTCAGTTCAGTGCCCTGATGCAATCTGTTTCGAGAGCTTTAAACCTTCTGGACACCATCAGACTCTCACTCGTAGCTCAGTCCTTTGCTTCTCAGCCTTCAGAATCTTCTCACCCCTCCACTTGTGCTGGCACCTCTACCCGTGGCAGAGGTAGATGCGGTCAAGGTCGAGCTCGTGGACATGATCCTTCATCTCCTCACCCCATCTCTGATTCATCAGACTCCGATCCGTCCAGCCATGATATCTATTAGATCCAGTGTAGTCTGTCCTTTCTTTAGTTTTTATCTAGGATCTATCTTGTGGGCCATATAATGTAATGTTGACTGATTGACACTTGGATAGCTTCTATCCATGTCTTTTGTACTCTAAGTTAACACTTATGTATTGAAACATCTATGTATTCAGTCACCTTTTGGATATATATATATACACTTTGACTTTCAATGAATATCTCTAAATGTGATCAAATTAAATAGCAATATGAGATTTGTGCTGTGAGATACTTGAATAGCAATATCTTTTAAATGAGCAAATTGGTATATCTTTTACGTTTGCTATATTGAGGGGGAATAAAATAATAAGTAATAGAGAAATAAGCAATCAAAGAAGGAAGCTAAAGAAGTAAATTTGATCCCATCATAAAGCAGAAATAGAGGAAATATGTCCTTAAAAAGAGGAGTAGATAATTTTTTCTTGATGATGTCAAAAAGGGAGAGTAGACAGCATAGAGAATCAAATTGAGATTGAGCAATAAGAGCAATAAAGATTGAACAATAAGCAAAAATTCAAAAATCAAGATTGAGCAATAAGAGCAATAAAGATTTAACAATAAGCAATAAATAAAGAATGAGCAATAAGCAAATTGTTAAGCAAATAGGCACTTGTGTCATATGCCAAAGAATCAAAATCAACTTTTCTTTCCAAGCAAATGCACTTATTAGCAAATTTCAAATTTATAGCAAATTTCAAATTTATCTTTAAACTACTTATGATGTATTTCGTTCCAATACTTGGCTATAATATTTAAGTGATACATCTTCATAAATTTGAAATTCATGTTCAATGCTTTATATATGCTTTAGCTCAAATATTTTATCATCATCAAAAAGGGAGAGATTGTTGCTCCTTGAATTGATTTTGATGACTATAAAGTATTTGAGGGGGTTTCTAATGATTTTGGTTTGAAAAAAGACTTATTGCATTTCAGGGGCAAAATCATAATTTTATCAAGACCTGATTCGGAAGCCTCAAGAGCAAGATCAATGATAAGCAATCTATTGGAAGAAATTTTAACTTTTTTGGAAGTATATTTTGTAAGAAAATCAGGTTTCTATTTTTGAGTCGACCCTATGAGTCGACTCATGACTAAAAGGGTGGAACGGCATGCAAAAATTTTGACCGGCACACTCTGTGAGTCGACCCCTTGGTATGAGTCGATCCTATGAGTCGACCTCTGCCGCTTTGTAGGCCAAAATTACAGAACAGTTTTTTCTGCTCTTTTCCATAGAGGTCGACCCCATGAGTCGACCCATGAGCATGAGTCGACCCTATGAGTCGACTCCTGTGATGAGAAATTTTCGCAATGGCTAGTTTTTAACCTGTTTCAATTGCATTTAATGCTCATTTAATGTGCTCTAACGGCTCTATTTCAGCCCAGATTACTCTCCACCATTATTTGAAGTTATATAAAGGGACTTAAAGGAGGCAATCAATATAAGAAAGTGATTTTGTAAAAAGTTCTTCAAGCATTCTTGTCAACCCTAAGCAAGAGCCCACTTAAAGAGTTCAAGAAGCTTTTAGTTCAAGTTCACCAACTCCTCAAGTGCTCATTCAAGTCTCCAACCACCTTGAGAAAATCTGAAAGAGCTTCCTTCTAATTGTGTAAAGTGTATTTAAAGCTTTATTCGCTCATTAAAGGAGCTTCATCTATATTTCTGTGCAATTAACTGTAATACATTTTTTGAGTTATTATTTTTATTTTGGAAGGGTTTCAAAATGTGGGAAGGTTGATCCGAACCTTGAATCGGATTGTATTGGGTTGGCTTGTACCCAAAAAATAAGTGTTCTAGCTTGGGATAGCTAGAGTCGGAGGTTCCGATGAGTATATTCAGGTTGAATACAGTTTAGTGGATTGGAATTCCCAAGTAGGAGCTTGGGGAGTGGATGTAGGTGCAAGGTTGGCACCGAACCACTATAAATCTTCTTGTTTGTGTTGTGCTTAATTGCTCTCCTTTTAAACTTCTTTATTCTCTTGCATTCTTGCATCCAACTATTACCCTTGCATAAATTACACTCTCCATACTTATCTTGCTCTTGTTAAATAATCTTCATAGTTGCAAATTAAGTTTAAATTTTTAAAAACCCAATTCACCCTCCCTCTTGGGTTACAAATTAAATTTTTAATATCTCATAAAAAATTTTAATTAAATATTATGTAATTAATCTCAAAAAATTTAATTATACATGTATATATTTCAGATCTTCTCTGATACCAGTTGAAGGGAATGAAAATAGTTTCTCTTCAGAAGGCCCAAGTTGCATCTAAAAATTTTTTTATTCATCTATGTGATTAAGGATCAAATCTTTACCTGAATAGTAGTAGAACCAAAAATTTAATCTTAAATTATCCGATATAAATCTTCATGGAGGCTTGGATGTGCAGACCCTCTACTTCGCATGCACATCAGACACCGCAGAAAAATAAGATGAACTCCAATCCAATTGCCTTCACAATCCAATCAAATGAGAGATGAGATGTGCTAGTGTGACACCTCACACTAGCAGGTGAGATGTCTAAAGAAGATCCATGTCCAAGGGAAGAGGGGCGGCAACAAGGGGAGAGGCCAAGAGGGAAGAAGGGACCTCTCTCTCTTCTCATGCCTCTCTCTCTTTCTCTCTCCTCTCAATCTGATTTGTTTGCTATGCATCTATAGATAGAGATCCTCTCTATTTATAGATGATTTTTATAACCCAATAAGTATAGGAGTCCTAACTTAAATTTGATTTGAATTACTTCAATACTTATAAAAGAAGGATTTTTACAAGAGATAAAATTGCCATCATATATGACAACCAATTTGCACCCACTCCCTCACCCACATGGGATGCCTCAAACTAGCACCATTTCAGATGTTGGTTGGCCCATATAAAAAAAAAATCTTAGTGCAAGTGGGAATACTCATATCTCATCAAAACGGATTCGATTCGAATCCAATTTGAAGCTGGTTCGAAATAATTTTGAAAGGCTCTTTAAGACTTTTATACCAAGTTTAACTTGAATTTTAGACTCAATTAAAACTAATTAATTCAGATCTAATCTAAAATTAATCAGTACTTAAATCTAATCTTTCATATGCTTCATGGATCATAGATCAAAAAATGTTCATCCCCGGGATCGAACCTAAATCTTATATGAAGTGCTAGCTAGATATAGTCAACTCTTCAATCTTGATTGACCCTTAACTTAATTCTCAATCAAGTTAGCTTATATGTTCAATCAAGTCAAGTACTTTCAAATTGGACATATAAATATAGGCCAATTCTTTTCTACTTTGTCTGACTTGTGTGTGTAACTCCATAGGTTCAAACACTAAGTCGGTAGCACATGAACCAATTCTTACATTAATCGAGATACCATCTAGCAATGGTTTCCAACATTCAGATAGGTCGAGTTATCACATAAAAATATTTTAGAACACATACATATGGTTACCGCATAATTCATCCTTTTGACTCTGAATGCTCTAGGATGGTCTCAGGTTAACTGTCAACCGAGATTGCTTCATCCGCATTGTATTTCAACCTTTCAAATCTATCTCATGAATTATCCTGACCAAGGCTTTGCTAAATTGAAATACAATGATAAATCAACTCCAATAATCCAGAGAAGTCAATCCCATCTTCATCCATACACAGACTTCGTAAGTACTTGACTATATTCAATAGTCTTCTGTCACTATATTAAAAATTCAAATAGTCCGATATCAAAGCACAGTGAGTTGCTTGCAAGTCACTATGGTGATCTCAGATCTGAAAGATATTTATATCTATATATTTTATGAGTAGTTCTTAACAGCAGAATACTCAGCAGGTGAGTCACTTGTTCAGTGACGATGTACTCCTACATCTCACCTATATGCCATATCAGTATCACTACATTCTTTAGTTAACAGGATAACCAACCCATATGGCACACAATGACCTCCACTTGATAAACGTCATCATCCTGTAATGACGTATCATTTGATCGCGAACATGTTTAAGAATTATATGATAAATCCTCTATTTATCATACACTAGCATAGTTCTAAGGACTTCATCACAATACAAGAGTTCAAGAAAGATGTTACTTTGTGATGAAAAAATATCAGAATATTTTTTATTCAATAATCAATAATTTATATACAAGGATGAACTCAATCATTAGATAATTGATTTTAGGACATACTTTTCAACAGATATCTTGTGAATTCTCATCTCTAGATAACTTTAAAAAAATCTTTTGGTCAGAAGCAGAATAGAGATTAGAAAAAATTTTTAATACTTCATCATTGGAGTCATCACTGATTGATAGATAATCGATATAAATATGTATTTGAATTTGACATAATTTTATATTTATAAATATATTCAAGATGTAGGGATGATCGAAAGATTAAATTGTATGGTAACTTGCCACTAAAGGATATATTTAGTATTTTCATCAAATTTTACATCTTTTAGATAGTTATGATACATGCTATACTCAATCTTGACTTATAGATTTGATTAAATTAAAGAATTTAATTTGATCACTAATTAGAAAGGGTTCTAATTATTGAACTCGAGTTAGCTCATTTTGGCCCTTAATCGATTAGAAGAAGTCTAATCAAATTATGTCAACTTGCATCCAGATCTACTGTTGGCTAGATGTAAAACCCAATAGGTCACACACAAAAAAAAATTAGCCCAAGATCCTTTTGACAAGATTGATTGAAATTTTGGATCCAATCAAGATTTCCTATAAGTATGCTAGTACGTGTAAAAATCCTATCTCTTTGAATCAGATTCAAAATCGGTTCGAATCTTGCTTTTAGTGAAAGAAAAGTATCTGATCTGATCAGATCACTAGGGTGTGTTTTAAAATTTTTTTCTATTCTAAAGCATACATAACAATTATAGATTATCTTGATCGCAGTGGAATAAGGATCAAAATCCCTAGGAAAACTCGAATACGATGCCTTGCAAGGCCTGAAAGCATAGGTCTTCTACTTCGCGCGCACGCCAGGCTCTATAGGGAAGAGGGATGATTTCTTTTGCACCAATCCTTCAAGAGGGATGCTGGAAAGGGATGAGATCTGATCTCACAAATGGGGAGCACCTTGGATGAGATTTTTCACGTCAAAAATTAGTGCCTGGGATAAACTCACGCCAAGAAGAAAGCCCCTCCAATTTTTAGTCGCACCACCCAACCTATCTCACGATTACTTGAAAGTTTTTGTCACACAAATTCTTTTCTTCTCTTCCTTTTATCGATTGGTTAGGTCCCTTCTTAAATAGGTGAGGCATCCAAATCTGATCCAAAGTCTTAGGGAGTTAGGACTCCTTATCCAATAAGAAAACCCACTTAAGAAAGGAGATATAAGAAAGAAAGGACTTCTCTCACGCGTAAACCCTTTCACCATGCACAAAATGTGGGGCAAAAAAAATCAGCCCCCTCCCTCCTTTGGTTGGCCACCTTATGAGAGAAAGTCTCAGGTACATGGGACTCTTTGGTTCAGAACCAAATGGACTCATATTTGATTTATTTTGGATCTAATTCGAATTAGATTCGAAGAGCCTGTCAATCTCAATCTAATTAGAATTTTAATCTAAGTCTAACTTAAATTTTTTACCCAATTAATTCTTAATTAAATCAGATCTAATCTAAAATTAATTAAGGTACAAATTTGACTCTCTCACAAATTCCTTGGATCATTAATTAGATTAACATCATCTCCAGAATTAAATCTAAACCTTATATCTAGTGCAAGCTAGACATAGTCAACTTGTTTAATCTCATATGACCCTTAACTTAATTCTCGATTAAGCTAATCTATTCATTCAATCAAATCATGTACTTCCAAATTGAACTTATAAACCTAGATCTATTCTTTCCTACATTATCTGACTTTGTGCGTAACTCCATAAGTTTGAACACTAAATCGGTAGCACAGAAATCATTTTCTGTACTAATCGAAGTTACCATCTAGCAATAGTTTCTGACATCCGGATAGGTTGAATATATGCAAGGCAATATTCAAGAACCAATGTATATGGTTACTCCATAATTCATCCCTTTAACCCTGAATGCTCAAGGACGATTTAGGGTAACTGTCAACCCTAAAATAGTCATACATAATGTATTCCAACCTTTCACATAAAGGAAAGCATGGTGGGTGATGTGCATATATTTTTAAAATTTTACAGCAGAGCATATGTAGATTAAACAATTGAATCTATAATGCATGCTTAGACAAATCTAAATTACCATATAAGATCTATAACATGAACTAATATGCATGTATGTACATCTGAAATCTAAAATCAGCATATACTGAGTGTGGATAGCAGATCACCATAATCAAAATCCATGATGAATGATTCTTCATGACGCTTAGCAGCCGCACACGCATCCAGCCTCTACAGATATCCACACGAAATTCTCGTGCTGATTGATCTTTCTGAGAGTGCTAGCTCACGAAGATACCATCCATTGGCTGATTTGAGAGGAACATAATGGAATTGAAGATTAAGGAGATCCTCTCCTTTTCTTCTTAAATCCATGCATCTGATCTCTACAATAGAGATCAAGAGAAGAACCCTTTCTTCTCAATTTCTCATGTATAAGAGAGAATCTTTTTCTCTTTCTTTCACATCCTTGAGAAGAACTATTCTTCTCTAATTTTTTATGATAAAAATCAGATTTAATCTAATTTTTTATAATAAAAATTATATAAAATTTTGAGAACCAAAAAAATCCAAAAGAAGAATCCAAGAGAAGAACCGTTCTTCTCTCTTCTTTTTCTTCTTGATCAAGAATTCAAGAAAGCCCTAAACACCCAACCAGATTTTTTTGATATTTTTTCTCTAAATTTTTATATTAAAAATTAGATCTAATCTGATTTTATTTTTAAAAAAAATAAAAAAAAATTAGAAAAAAAATTTCTTCTTCTTCAAGGCTGCACGCAAGAAAGAAGACCCATCTTCTTTCTTGATCTAAAACTTCAAGATGCCTCAAAACCAAACCAGATTTTTTTTAGTATTTTTCCTCTAAATACACATATTAAAAATTAGATCTAATCTAATTTTTATCTAAAAAAAAATTAAAAAAAAATCTAGAAGAAGAACTCCTTCTTCTTCAAGAATGCATGCAAGAAAGAAGACCCTTCTTCTTCCTTGATCTTTCTCTCCTTGGGAAAAACTTTTCTCTCCTATTTTTCTACTATATAACCAGCAGAGAAGCTTTTTTTTGATGCCCAAAAATCAGCAAGAAAAGATTAAGAAAACATACCAAGAAGAAGAGGAGAAATAAGGCATTGGCGTGTGGAATGTTGGGGCATACAACTCTTGGATGCCCCCTTATTGTTTTTAGGCGACATGGAGAAGGGAGATGGGGTGCCTCCTTTTTCATGAAAGGAAGAGAGGAGAGGGGGTGGTGCTTCATGATGGGATGTGGGGTTTCTTCGCAACGTGAAGAGATGTGGCATGGAGGATTTAATTATCACATGGGGTGACTTGGTTTGGGTTTAGTCCTATTCCAAATAGGATTCAAGATCTTGATCCAATTCTAACTAATTCTTGGATACAATCCTAACTAACTTAGGAATTAGTTATAACAAACTAACTAATTAGGTCCTAACTCAATTATTAGGCTTCAATTGAATCATAATTAGTTAGATAAAAAATCCTATTGATACAGGGATTGAGATCTTGATGGTTCTAGGGAAGCTATTTGATAACAAGGCTTGATCCAATCAGGCCTATTATCAAATGATATTTGATCAAATCAAAGTCTATTATCTAATAGGATTTGATTCAATCAAAATATATATAAAATAATTTTATATTCATGCATCTCTGAGATCAATTGGAATAAGCCCTGTTATTCAATAGGGCTGCATCCAATTAATCCAAATCCAATCTAATTGAATCCAATTCAATTAGATCTAATCCAAACTCTATTGCACAATCAAATTGAGTTAATTAATAATTATATTATCAATTAATTATTTTTATAATTTACTAACCATTAGTAAATAATTTATTGCAACCTTTGCATAAGATTAATCATTAATCAAATTGATAATTAAACCTTCCAATAATTCATAATTGTTGATCAGTCATTTGATCAGATAAGTACTTCTATGTGTGTGACCCCATAGGTTTGAACCTAAGTCAGTAGCACAAGAATAATTCTTGTACTAATCGATGTAACCATCTAGCAATAAGATCCGACATTCGGATAGGCGAATGTATGCCTAGCAATACTCTAGAACCCATGTGGATATAGTTACTGTATAATTCATCTCTTTAACACTTGATGCTCAAAGACAATTAAGGATAAACTATCAACCCAGAAAAAGTGGTCCACATTGTATCTCAACCTCAAAAATTCTGTGACTCCTCATTAGAACTATTTTGGCCAAAGTTTTGCTGAATTAAAATACAATGATGCATCATCTTCAATTTTACTTGGAGCGATCAATCCCATCTTGACTCGTACTCAGACTTCACAAATACTTGACTGTACCCAAAAATTTTCCATCATCGAATTATAAATTTGGATAGTCCGATATCAAAGCACAGTGAGTTGCTTGCAAGTCACCGAGACAGTCTCAAATCTGAGGGACACATATATCCATATCCCATCAGAGTAATCCTTGACAGTAGAGTGCTCCAAAAGTGGTTACGCTCAGTGAAATGTACTCCTACATATCATCCGTATGCCATACCCATATCACCACACGTCTTGGTTAAGAGGACAACCAACTAATATGATATACAACAACCTACACTTGATACAATTATTGTACTTATAACAATTGTATCATTTGGTCGCAAGCAGGATTTAAGAACCACATGATAAATCCTCTTTTATCATTTTGAAAGTAGTTCTAAGGACTTCATCATAACATATGAGTTCTATTTTAGAAGATTTATTCCTTATGATGAATCTGCTAGATAACATTTATTATTCTATAATTCATATACTTATATGGAGCACAATCATCTACAACCTAGATGATTGGTTTTAGGACACATTTTCCAACAACTCTCATTTGGACTAAAGCCAATCAGATCAGTATCAAATACCCATCTTCTATTTTAGATCATCGAATTTATTAAATCCGATTACTCTAGTCAATGGATCGATCAAGTTCTTTCAATCGATCTTTCTAAGGTCAATTTTATTTCGATCTTATCGAACAAGTTAATTGTAATACAGAAAGTGTTTTGGTTCATAGATTGAATATCAATTCTTCAGCTTGAGCTATGGATCCAGTACTGCTGTTAATATAGAAAGACTGGACTATCAATGGAGGGTATCACTCCATGCTCATTGATGAATTTTCATAACCAAATAACTTTTTTACCAGCATCAAATACTGCAAAGAACTCCATATCGCAAATAAAATTAGCTACTAACTATTGCATAGAACCTTTCCAGCATGTTGCTCATCTTTTTAGGATAAAAACACAATCTGACACAACTTTATCATTTTCATCCGACTAAAAACTAGAATTGATATTCTACAGGTTTTAAATCAGATTCTCCATAAATGAGTCATTGGTCCTTTCATAAATATTTAAGGATGGTTCTCATAACCTTCCAAATCTTTATAGAGAATAGAGATGACAACCAAGCTTTTATTCTCTGTAATGTAGGGATGTCATTTTCGATTAAGAGAATTTCATCCAAACAGTACAAAGAATGATTTTACAGAACTATTAGCCCATTTGTATATATAGGACTCTGCTTCATTCTTAATGAAGCCATATATTCAAAATATATATTCTAACTCTAAGAAGCTTACTTCAATCTGAATGGACTTAAGGATTGCCATAAAAAAATCATCTCGTCATAGTCAACACTATAACTTTGATGAAATTATTTGGCAATTAGATAGAATTAATAGGTCTCCACCTTTCCATCTGCGTCTCTTATCCATCTAAAATCCACTCACACCTTATAGGTCTTACCCTTTCAGGTGAACTAACGAATATCCAAACATTGTTGATCTTTATGGATTTTATTTCAGATTTAATGGTTCCAAGCCACTTCTCAATGTTAGATCCTTGTATTGCATCTGTATGGAAGATCAAATCTTTATCTTGAATCTAGAAACTGAAGAATCTATTCAACTGATATGGTACTCTACTGTATCTATTCAAGGATGCCTTTATATCAGATTTCAGATTTGATTTGATCAATTTCGGTTCTGTTGGTTTGTGTCAGAGTTGGTTCTCTTACTTATCAAGCTTTATTAAGCTTGCTCTTAAAGGAATCAGTTCCTTCACCAAAAAACTTTCTTTTCAAAAATAATACCTGAAGATTCATGGACATCTCATGTCTATTAGGAGGTAGAAGAAATATCCTTAAATAAAATTTATCAGATCAAGATCCAAGCTAATCGATTAGTGAATATTTCACACAAATTCAACACTGCAAACCCTAAGGTAAGAGAGTATCGAATTATCCAAGTCCATATCTCATATAAAGTTTCGTGATCGATTTACTCGGAATGTTCTCGAGTACATATCAAGTAGTCTCTAAAACATGACCTCAGTCAGACCAGCAAACTCTACAGTGGATCGAACCCTATCTAACAAGATTTAATTCTCCTTTTCGGATATCTTTTTAAATAATGATGTCTCAGGAGAGGTCCATTAAGAGAGAATCTAATTTTTTTCGAAGACATGTCAAAATTTACTGTAAAGATATTCACTTCATCAGTCAAATCGATGAATTCTAATACTCTTTGCAGTTCATTTTTCTACCTCATTATAGAATCATTTGAATATTTCAATTGATTTGGATTTATACTTCATAGGCAAGACACACCCATACAAAGATAGATCATCAGAGATTTTAATGAAGTAGTAAGCCCTTTTCTAGTATTAATATTCATGAGTGTAAATACATCAATATGTACCATAACATAGAATATTGTTGGCTTATTCATCCTTTCCAATAAAAGATGAATAAGTCAACTATACCAAAAGTAGACTTCGATGATATTGTTTAATCTAGGATGCTAGTTAGATGTGTACTTTACACTAACAGGCTATGGTAATGAGTTTATGTCATTTTCAATTATCTACTCATTATTGTAGTATCATTCACAATGATATAATAATAATCATACTTATTGACACTATCAATAAGATTGGATAATAATGGCACTCACTAAAAATAACATCTTCAGGATTGAAAATAAGTTCGATGATTCCTAATGTTAAGACTAGAACAGACTTCTATATCTTACATTTAGGAGTCTCTTACCATTTTTTTCAAACCTTCTACTATCCTAAAGTATTTTTGCAACTATTTGCAAATATGATTTGCACTATCGGTATCCTATATCCAGATAGTAGTATTACTAATCGAGAAACTTCAAGGAGTTATCACATAACATCTTGACCAGTAACTATTTGCTGATTTCTCTTTTAAACCTATTTGGATTAGCCTGAGACTTCTTGATTAATTTGCTAAAAAAAAAATTATATTCAACTTTCGATACTGGCTATCGAAGTTAGGTTTGATAACGTTGTCACTGTGTAACAATGAACAGAACGATAATTTTCTAGCCATTTTTGAAAAGAGAATAATTGACCTTTAGTATATGAATTATTTTAAGTCTAAAAATTTGGACTTTAGTCTAAAAGTTTTTTCACTATTTTATATGAATTGATAGCCTCTACCTCTAATCTGAGGAATTATTTTAATTCTTTAGTAGGTACTAGAATTCATACAGACTGCATTCAGGTCCGAGTGTGGCTCGACCAACCCTAATGCATCTATGGGTAGGTTCACAACCAATTATTTCTCCAAATAATTTTTAGTAATCAGATTTTGCCCCAGGCATCCCTTCAGTAGGCGTGTGGCATCTCCACTAAAAATTCTGGTTAGATCCAACCATTAACATGACAACATTAAGTACATCCAACAAAATAGATATCCAGGTCCGAGTGTGGCTCGATCAATCTGAGCATTGATTTGAAGGTACAATAAGATGGTCATATAATAAATGATAATTTCAATATGTAATAGACACCAGACGTGTGGCGCCTCTAATGCCTATTTGGGATATTGGACTCAATATCACGTACCTTAATGGGAGGCTATGATCTAGTTATCCCCATAACTAGCTCATTTTATGGACTTAATAATTTAAAAGATTTGGTTAATATATCTTAGAGGACATCAGTCGACCTACAAGTCATAATCCTTCCACTGACTTCACCAAGTCATGAGAAAGATTAGTAACTAGTGGGTCCAACCGGCATGTCACAAATCCTCCTACTAACTTTACCAAGTCATGAGAAGGATTAGAGACAAGTCAGTTTAGGGCACCTAAATCAGTCATACTGATTAACCTTAACAACATGGGTCAACTCAAGTCACCTAGCAATCTAATCAGCTTAATGACTCGGGCTCAACCTTTGAGCCTGAATCAAGGTCTATTTGGTTTGATCAAAGATATGAACTCGATCAACTACAACTATTATTTTTGATTTAGAGTATCCTTGATCTAATCTAAATCAACTATTGATTAGATTAGATCAACTACTCTTTTTAGTCCATTAAGTTTTTGATTTTAACCTTAGGACTAATCCAATTGAAGGATCTGATTTGAGCTATCCCATGTCCCATCTTTTATACAATGTCATTAGATCTTTAATCACAATTCTAGATCTAAAATATATTTCTTAATTCTCAATTAAGTATAGCATCAACATGGGTTAAGGTTATGAAATAATTTCTTATGTAAACCTTTTACATTAAATCACAAAATCCTTTAGATCAAATCTAAATTTTCATAATTTTTAATCAAAGCAATTTTGATTTATCAAGATTAGATGTAACTAGTTTCTTCGCAACTGGTATCACATACAACAACACCTAAGATTTCAAGATCTAAGATTTTCTAAGAAAGTAAGTTTTTTCTTTTCGCTTTCTTCTTTATGGAATCTCACAATGGCACCCCTACACATCATGAAGAGTATCCCATTGAATGAGAAGAGAGGGTCCTATAATCCTACTTGCTTCTATGACCAGATGGCCTGGTGATTATCCAATCTGAGTACTTTGCTACTCATAATATCTAATCTTATTCATATATCATATATGTAAAAATTTAGATCAAATCTAAATTATATTAGATCTGATTTTGTATTAGATCGTATCTAAAATCAGATCATAACATATCTCATATATTGCTAAATCTGGATTTTAACTCTACATGCATATGTTCATGTCATAACGAACCTATGCTTTGATACCAATTGAAGAAAACTGTGGTGGGTGATGTGCATGCATTTTTAAAATTTTATAGCAAAGTATATGTAGATTAAATAATTAATCTATAATGCATGCTTAGATCAAATCTAAATCAGTATATAGGAACTATGACATGAACTAATATGCATGTATGTACATCTGAAATCTAAAATCAGCATATACTGAGTGCGGATAGCAGATCACCACATTTAAAATCCATGGTGGATGATTCTTTAAGATGCTTGGCAGTCGCACATGCGTCCGACCTCTATGGGTATCCACATGAAGTCCTCGTGCTAATCGATCTCTCCGAGAGTGCTAGCTCACGAAGACACCATCCATTGACTGATTTGAGAGAAATATAATGGAATTGAAGATTAAAGAAACTCTCTCTTTTTCTTCCTAGATCCATGCATCTGATCTCTATAATAGAGATCAAGAGAAGAACCCTTTCTTTTCAATTTTCTATGTATAAGAGAGAATATTTTTCTCTTTCTTTCACGCCCTTGAGAAGAACTTTTCTTCTCTAATTTTCTATGATAAAAATTAGATCTAATCTGATTTTTCATATTAAAAATCATATAAAATCTTGAGATTCAGAAAAATCCAAATGAAGAATCCAAGAGAAGAACTATTCTTCTCTCTTCTTCTCCCTTTATCTTCTTGATCAAGAACTCAAGAAAGCCCCAAACACCCAATCAAATATTTTTAATATTTTTTTTTGAAATTCTCATGTTAAAAATTAGATCTAATCTAATTTTATTTTTAAAAAAAATAGAAAAAAAATCTAGAAGCAGAACTCCTTCTTCTTCAAGACACGCAAGAAAGAAGACCCATCTTCTTTCATGATCTAAAACTTCAAGAAGTCTTGAAACCAAACTAAATTTTTTTTAATATTTTTTTTCTAAATCTATATGTTAAAAATTAGATCTAATCTAATTTTTATTTTTTTAAAAAAAATCTGAATGAAGAACTTCTTTTTTAACGCTACACGTAAGAAAGAAAACCCTTATTCTTCTTTGATGTTTCTCTCCTTGGAAAGAACTTTTTTTCTCTAATTTTCTATTGTATAACCAACAGAGAAGCCTCTTTTTGATATCCAAAAATTAATAAAAAAAGATTAAGAAAACATACCAAGAAGAAGAGGAGAAACAAGGTGTTGGCGTGTGGAATGTTGGGGCGTACAACTCTTAGACGCCCCCTCCTTGTTTTTAGGCGACATGGAGAAGGGAGATGGGGTGCCTCCTTTCTCATGGAAGGAAGAGAGGAGAGGGGGTGGTGCTTCATGATGGGGCATGGGGTTTCTTCGCAATGTGAAGAGATGTGGTGTGGAGGATTTAATTATCACATAGGGTGACTTGGTTTGGGTTTAGTCCTATTCCAAATAGGATTCAAGATCTTGATAAAATTCTAACTAATTCTTGGACTCAATCTTAACTAACTTAAGAATGAGTTATAATAAACAAACTAATTGAGTCCTAGCCTAATTATTAGGCTCCAATTGAATCACAATTAGTTAGATAAAAAATCTCATTGATCCAGGGATTGAGTGTTGGGAATAGTGTCCCAAAGCCAATCGTCAGCCTATTGACGGTTGTGCTCTTTGTTGTATTAGTACATAAATTATAAATAAATAAAAGTTATTTTAATATTTTTTATCATAAATTATTTCATCTTCTAATGAACTCCTGTGTTGTGGTGAAGTCCTTAGGACTATTTAGACTCGACAAAGGAGGATTTGTCGTTTAGTCCTTAAATCTGTTCCCGACCAAATGATACGTTGTTTCCAAGGACAACAATATTTATCAAGCATAGATCATTGTGTGCCATATAAGTTGGTTGTCCTCTTAACCAAGGAGTGTGGAGACACTGGTATGGCATACAGGTGAGATGTAAGGGTACATCTGCACTGAACGTGACCGACTCCAGAGCTATTTCTACTGTCAAGATTTGCTCCGATGGGATATGGGTATAACTGTCCCTCTGACCTGAGACCATCATGGTGACTTGCAAGTAACTCACTGCACTTAGGCATCGGACTACCTGAATTTCTAATTCAGTGACGGAAGGATGCTGGGTGTAGTCAAGTACTTGACTTGTCGGTGCGTGTGTCAAGATGGGATTGACCACTCTAATTTAGGAGCTATATACAGTCGTATTTTAATTTAGTAAAATCTTGATCAGGGTAGTCCTAGTGAGGAGTCACGGGACTGTCTGAGTTGAGCACGATTCAGATGATCTGATCAGGATTGACAGTTTAACCCTGAGTCATCCTAAATACAGGGGTCAAAAGGAATGAATTATACAGCAACCATATTCACGTAGGTTCTGAGTATTTTACAACTATTCAATCTATCTGGATGTTGGGTACCATTGCTAGATGGTCACTTCGATTAGTACAGGAATTGGTTCCTGTGCTACCGGCTTAGGTTCGAACCTGCGGGGTCACACACATTAGAGGTTCCTATCTGATCTGATGGCTGATGAAGAGTCCTAATGCTCATGGACTATGAGTCCTACGTGTCTGAGACTCTGTGATCGAGAATCAAAATTCTCTGATCACGAGTCTCACACATTTTGGGTACTGGGGTCAAGAGTCCCACTGGTTTGGGACTCTTCGATCAAGGTTCATATCGATGGAATTACCCGATTGCCCATCGAATTTGGACTCAATATTTATGAGAGGTTTAATTAGTGATTTGATCACTAATTAACTTAATTTGATTGAGTAATTATTTTTGGATCAAGTCCAATTGAATTGGATTCAGTTGAGTTTGACCTGATTAGGTTAAGAGTTGACCTAATCGCCGAAGTGGTTTGGTCCCTGATTTGATCAGGGATTGGGCTTAGTCAATTCCTAATTTGATTAAGATTTTATTGAGCCTAATTAAGCCTAATTTAGTTAGGTTTAATTTAGTCTAATTGTGCTTAATCTATTTTGATTAGGTTGGCTCAATTCGGTTCAAACCACCTTGACTTTTCTCCCTGCACCACCTCACTTCTTCTGCGCCCATTTGAATTCACGAGAAGCAACTTTTCATGAATTTTCTCTCATGCAGAAGGCATCCCACACCCCACATTTATGCACCATATGGGTGGATAAAGATGGCTGGTTGGCCATTCAAATTCAAAAGACATTTTGAATTTGAATGAGCAACCAACTCCATGCGCCACCTCTTATCCTTTTGTGCGCCCCATGTTCTACACGAGAAAGTGTTTCTCGTGTAAACTCTCCATGCACAAAGAAGCCACACCCCTTCTCTTCTCATGCCCAGAGTGGATATGGATGAGTTGGTTTGCATTTGAATTCAAATTCGATTTGAATTCAAATGTGCAACCACTTATCTTTATCCTCTCACGCGGATAAGACACGTCTTGCATTATTTTAAAAAGAGGAGAAATGTGGGGCATGCACACAATCTGATCTGAAAAAGAAAAGAGGGTGTGAGGAAGGTTTCTGCATATTTTTGAAAAGTTCAAAACATTCTGAGAGGAAAGAAAGAAAGAGAGTGGGCGCAGGGTCTTCTGTGAGCACCCTAGGGTTTCAGCCTGGGGTTCGGGAAGTGAGAAAGTGAGCTACGAGTGTCATGAGCCTACCAAATTCAAGGGAGAGAATCATCAACCTCTCAAGCATATTTGCTGATAATCTAGAGTATCTGAAGAATCGACAGACATCGATCGAAGGAGTTCGATCAGCATCGACCGTCGAAAGGGCTCTACAACGAGCTAGCACTCGTGAGGAGCCGATCAGATCGAAAGTTTCATGTGGATGATCCGCAGAGGTCAGATACACTGTGTGGCTACATTACAATGATCAGATCCATCCGATGGTAATTAGATTGTGACCATCGACTATCCGCACAAAGGTAATGTGTTCTGAACATATAGCAGTAAATTATTTACTGTTCAAATTTGAATTTCAAATTTAAATGAATACTTGCTGTATATCATATTTAGATCCTAGTATAGAGTAAATATATATTAATTAATTAGATTAATTTATAATTTCTACTGTAAAATAATGATTTTAAAAAAAATTTAAAATTATCATTTTACCCCTGCACTCAAATTTCACTTCAAATGGTATCAGAGCAGGTTCTAAGATATGATATTTATATTTACGTGCATAGATTAAGTTATAATCTAAAAGTTTAAATTTAAAATTTAAAATTCAGAATTTAAAATTTGAATTTTGAAAGTTGTTCGAAATTCAAAATTCAAAAATTTAAAATTCAAAATTTGAAATTTGAATTTTGAAATTTGAAATTTGAAATTCAAAATTTAAAAATTTGAAATTCAAAATTTGAAATTTAAAATTTGATTGAAATTTTAAATTTAAAATTCAAAATTTGAAATTTAAAAATTTGAAATTTGAAATTTGAAATTTGTTTGAAATTTGATATTCAAAATTTAAAATTTAAAATTTGAAATTTGAAATTTAAATTTTGAAATTGATATATTTAGATATACTTGATCCAAGTAGTAAGTAATCTAATTGGATTGGTTACCATGGTCATCCGGTCATAGGAGAAAAGTAGGATTTAAAGGCCCTCTCCTCCCATTCGATGGGGTTCTCCTATGACGGTAGGGGTGCCGCTGCAATTATATCCCATGCAGATGAAGTAGCGAAAGGAATTAATTGTAATGGTTTAATTGTAAAATTTATCATGAATGTGTTAGATTAGATCTAAAGGAATATTCATGATTTATTTTGATTGAGTTATTTTCTGTTATGTAATTAGCAATAGGATTGCTGTTTATGAAATGTGCTGATCTATTTGTGAAATGAGTCAACATATTTGGTAAACAGAAAATAAAACCTTTCAAATTTGAAAATTATTTTTGAAATGCCAAACCTTGACCCATCAGCCCAAATACTTAATTAAAAGAATTAAGTGTTGTCAAGTTGGTCTAGAATTGTGATTAAGACCTAAGACAATTACATAAACTTGTAGATCAATGAGTTAGATGGATTAGGTCCATAATTGGGTTAGACCTAAGGTTAGCTTAAAGAAATGGACTAAATTAGAGTAATTGGTCAAATCTAATCAAAAGTTGAATTAGATTAGGTCAAGGACACTCTAGACTCAACTCCAATAATTGTAGTTGAATGGGTCCATGTCTTTAACTAGACCAAGATGGACTTAATTCATGGCTACGTGGTGGAACCCTATTTACTAAGTTGATCAAATTAAAACTAATGAACCGGTTGGTGTCTAAGGTAAGTTCGACAGTTTGACCAGTTGTTCTTAAGTGGGAGCTACTCGCATTGATTCGATCTCTGACGAGTTAATGGCATATCCCCACCACTGATCTCACTTACCTAGCCAACCTGGTGAGTTAGGTTTTGATTAGATCACTTGGTGATTAGGGCTCACCCATGTCATTAGGTAAATCAGTGTGACTGATTTAGGTGCTCCTAATGCTGGCTTTAATTAAATCTTTTTTAATCTGACTTGGTGAAGTCAGTGGGAGGATTGAAATTGGCTGGTTAATTTCTTCTCTTCTATCCTTTAATAAAATCTTCAAAAATTATTAGGTCCTAAAAATGATTAAGTTATAGTGATAACTAAGTCATAGCCTCCCATTAAGTGAGTGATAATGAGTCCATTAGTTTAATAATCATTGGAGGCCCAAAGGCCTGGTGCTTATTGACTAATGGAATTATCATTCATAATATGATAATTTGGTTTGAGTCTTTCTGATGGTGGTCAGGTTGGCCGGTCAAAGTCGGGCCTGATCATTTATTGATCTGATTCATCAAATCAAGTCATGTTAATGGTTGGACCTAACCAGATCTTTTCAGTGGAGGCCAAAGCCTACTGATTAGGTTCTGGGGCAAAATAAATTACTAGAAGTTGTTTAGAGAAACAACTGGTTATGAACCTACCCATAGATACACATGGGTTGACCAACCAAAGTTGGGCTTGTGTGTAGTCTGTGTGGATTCTAGTATCCACTAAGGAATTAAAGTAATTTCTCGAATTGGAGGTTGAGGCTACCAGTTTATAAAAATATTGGGAGAAATTTTAGACTAAAGTTCAAGTCTTTAGTATTAATAATTTATATACAAATAGAGGTCTAGTTTTCCTTTATGCAGCTATGGCCACTACCCTATCACTCCGATCATTATTAGATAATGACAAGCTCATGGGATCTAATTTTGATAGCTGGTATCGAAAATTAAAAATCATCCTTGAGTATGAGCGGATCCTTTATGTAGTAATGGATCCGACACCCGAGGAGCCAGCCTCGAACGCGAGAGGGACGGTCCGAGACACTTACCAGAAGTGGCTCAACGACCGCACCACCGTTCGATGCATAATGCTGGCGGCAATGAATGATGAGTTTAGTCACAGGTTTGAGAATGCCCAGCCGTAGGAGATGCTTCAAATGTTGAATAACTCATTTGGCACGCCTGACGATGTTGAAAGGCACAAAACTAGTTATGCCATTTTCAATGCTCGGATGAGGGATGGGGCCTCAGTCACCGATCATGTAGTGTACATGATCGAAATGATTGAGCACCTAAATAAATTGGACTTTCCCCTGCATGAGCAACTTGGTAAGGATGCGATCCCTAATTCATTGCCCAAGTCCTTCCTCCCCTTCCTTACTCATTTTCGAATGACAAAGCCTGTAGTGAACTACCACGGCTTGTTGGGGTTGCTGCAGAACTTTGAGAAGGACCACCAGCTCCATAAGGAGTCGGTGAATGTTGTGGGAGAGTCTTCTTCTGATCGTCGACCCTTTAAGAAAGGGAAGAAGAACAAGAAGAAGAAGAATAAGAAGGTGCAGTCACATGCTGGGACGTCTGCACAGGGTCAGACCAAGAAGCGCAAGCCCGATCAGAGCCAGGCGGAGTGCTTCTTTTGCAAGAAGCAGGGGCATGGGAAGAGGAACTATCCTCTGTACATTGCCTCCCTGGACCCGAACAGGCCGAAGAAGAAGCAAGGTAATTATATGATAACACCTTGCAACTTTTCAATTTGTGATACTGTCTGGGTATTGGATACCGGAAGCCCTTATCATATTTGCAATTCGATGCAGGGTCTGCAGGTCAGTAGGAGATTGATGACGGTGAAAGGTTCCTGTACGTTGGAGATGGAAGCAAAGTTCCAGTTCTAGCTTTAGGAATCATGAACCTTGTAATCAATTCTCGTAATGTAATTCTGAGTGAATGTCACTATTGTCCAAGCTTTTTATTAAATATTATTTTTGTAGACCTTTTGGCCATGTACGGTGATGAATTTTTAATAAAAAAAATATTTGCAATATTATTTTGAATGGTGTTACAATGTTTGTTGGATAACTAAATAATGGAATATACTTACTATCACAGCCTGTTAATGTAGTTCAAACCTCCGATAAATGCCCTAGAATAGATAATGTGTCAGAAGTCTATCTTTGGCATTGTAGGCTAGGTCATATCAATAAGAACAGGATAAACAGATTGGCTCAAGAAGGAATTCTTGAAGTTGGTGATTGTGAATCACTTCCAACCTGTGAGTCCTGTCTTCTTGGGAAAATGACCAGTCACCTTTTACTAAAAAAGGTGAGCGAGCCAGTGAACTCTTAGGTCTGGTACATTCTGATGTATGTGGACCCATGAGCTCAAGTGCAAGAGGTGGATATTTCTACTTCATAACCTTCACAGACGACCTATCGAGGTATGGGTATGTCTACTTAATGAAGCATAAGTCAGAGTCGTTTGAAATGTTCAAACTATTCCGAAATGAGGTAGAAAAATAAACCAAGAAGTGTATTAAAACTTTTTGATCTGATCGAGGAGGTGAATATATTTCCAATGATTTTTTGATATATCTTGGGGAGAATAAGATTCTCTCTCAATGGATACCTCCTGGAATACCACAGCATAATGGTGTGTCTGAAAGGAGGAATCAGACTTTATTGGATATGGTTCGATCCTTGATGGGGTTTGCTGGTTTGTCGATCTTCCTCTGGGGATATGCGCTCAAATCGGCTTGTTACCTTCTAAATAGGGTTCCAAGTAAGTCTGTAACCAAAACACCATATGAGATATGGATAGGATGTAAGCCAGTACTCTCGCACCTTAGGGTTTGGGGGTGTCCGGCTTATGTTAAATATTTAATTACAGACAAGCTTGGACCTAGGTCTGACAAGTGTAATTTTATAGGGTACCCAAAAGAGACCAAAGGGTATTATTTCTACCTAGCTGATGAGCAAAAGATGTTTGTCAGTCTTAAGGCAATCTTTTTAGAAAAGGAGTTCCTTGGTGAAGGGACTGTTGCCTCTAAGGTCGAACTTGAGAAAGTTTGGCAGGTGGAAAAACCGACACAAGTAGCTGACCTGAATCGGATTTGATTAGATCAGATCCGGAGCCTATTGTTCCTACACCCTTAAGGCAGTCTGGTAGAGTACCACGTCAACTGGACAGATACTATGGTTTTTTGATCCGGGATGGCGATTCTGTCGAACTTGATGAAAATGATGAGGATCCGATCACCTACATGGATGCAATGCAGAGACCTGACTCTGAAAAATGGCTAGAGGTCATGAAATCCAAAATAGAGTCCATGAAGGTCAACGATGTGTGGATATTGGTTGACCCACCCGAAGGAGTAAAATCCATAGGGTGTAAGTGGGTCTTCAAGAGGAAGAGGGGCGCAGATGGAAAGGTGGAAACCTATAAAGCCCGTCTGGTTGCCAAGAGATATTGTCAACGTTATGGTATAGATTATGATGAGACGTTTTCTCTTGTGGCAATGCTCAAATCCATTCGGATTATGCTTGCGATAGCTGTCCATCTAGACTATGAAATCTGGCAGATGGATGTGAAGACAGCTTTTCTAAATAGAGAGCTGGACGAAGAGGTATATATGATACAACCTGAAGGATTCACATCCACAGATGAGTCTAAGGTGTGTAGGCTATAGAGGTCCATTTATGGACTTAAGCAGGCATCCCGAAGTTGGAACATATATTTTGATAGGACAATCAAGATGTATGGCTTCATTAAGAATGGAGAAGAGCCTTGCATTTATAAGTGGGCTAATGGTCTAGTAGTAGTATTTCTTATATTGTATATGGATGACATTCTCTTAATCGGAAATGATGTCCCTACATTACAGGGAATAAAGATTTTGCTGTCATCACAATTCTCCATGAAGGATCTGGGAGAAGCTTCCTACATCCTAGGGATGAGGATCTATAGGGATAGATCTAAAAGACTGCTTGGCTTATCCCAGTCCACGTACATTGATACTATGCTGAAGAGGTTCAGCATGGAGAATTCCAAGAAAGGCTATCTACCGATAGGCCATGGAATTTCTCTCTCGAAGGGGGATTGTCCGACAACACCTCAAGAGAGAGAGCGTATGGATAGAATTTCATATGCTTTGGCAGTGGGATCTATCATATACGCCATGACATTTACACGACCAAATGTGGCATACTCACTAGGGATAGTGAGTAGATACCAATCTGATCCAGGGGAGAATCACTGGAAGGTTGTTAAAATCATCCTGAAGTATTTAAGAAATACTAAGGACCAGTGGCTTGTTTATGATGAATCAGACTTGAGACTTATAGGGTTTACAGACTCTAGTTTCTAGTCTGATCACGATGACAGCAAGAGTGTGTCGGGATTTATTTTTACCTTTAATGGTGGGGCTGTCTGCTGGAAAAGTTCTAAGCAGCACACAGTGGCTGATTCAGTTTGCGAGGCGGAGTATGTCACTGCATCAGATGCTGCCAAAGAAGTGGTGTGGCTGAGAAAATTCATCATCGAGCTTGGAGTGGCATCCTCCCTTGTTGGTCCAGTTCTGCTCTACTGTGACAGCTCTGGAGCCATTGCTCAGGCGAAGGAATCGAAGGCACACCAGCGGACGAAGCATATTCTGTGTCGCTACCATCTCATCCGAGAAATCATGGATCGAGGAGACGTCGACCTTCAGAAGATCAATGGGAAGAAAAACTTGGCCGACCTATTCACTAAAGCCATTGCGGTGAAGGAGTTCGACGACTTCAAGTCGAAGATGGGTATTAGATACTGCACCGATTGGCTTTAGGCCAAGTGGAAGATTATTGGGAATAGTATCTCAAAATCAATCATCAGCCTGTTGATGGTTGTGCTCTTTGTTGTATTAGTACATAAATTATAAATAAATAAAAGTTATTTTGGTATTTTTCATCACAAATTGTTTCATCTTCTAATGAACTCTTGTGTTGTAGTGAAGTCCTTAGGACTATTTAGACTCGACAAAGGAGGATTTATCGTTTAGTCCTTAAACCTGTTCGCGATTAAATGATACGTTGTTACCAAGGGCAACAACATTTATCAAGCATAGGTCATTGTATGCCATATAAGTTGGTTATCCTTTTAACCAAGGAATGTGGAGACACTGGTATGGCATACAGGTGAGATGTAAGGGTACATCTGCACTGAACGTGACAGACTCTAGAGCTATTTCTGCTATCAAGATTTGCTCCGATGGGATATGGGTATAACTGTCCCTCCGACCTAAGACCGCCATGGTGACTTGCAAGCAACTCACTGCACTTAGGCACTGGACTACCTGAATTTCTAATTCAGTGACGGAAGGATGCTGGGTGTAGTCAAGTACTTGACTTGTCGGTGCGTGTGTCAAGATGAGATTGACCACTCCAATTCAGGAGCTGTGTACAGTCGTATTTTAATTTAGCAAAACCTTGGCCAGGGTAGTTCTAGTGAGGAGTCACAGGACTGTTTGAGTTGAGCACGATTCGGATGATCTGATCAGGGTTGACAGTTTAACCCTGAGTCGTCCTAAGCACAGGGGTCAAAAGGGATGAATTATACAGTAATCATATTCACGTAGGTTCTGAGTGTTGCGATTATGACTATTCGACCTATCCAAACATTGGGTACCATTGCTAGATGGTCACTTCGATTAGTACAGAAATTGGTTCCTGTGCTACCGGCTTAGGTTCGAACCTGCGGGGTCACACACATTAGAGGTTCCTATCTAATCTGATGGTAGATGAAGAGTCTTAATGCTCGTGGACTATGAGTCCTGCATGTCTGGGACTCTATGATCGAGAATCAGGATTCTCTGATCACGAGTCCCATACATTTTGGGTACTGGGGTCAAGAGTCCCACTGGTTTGGGACTCTTCGATCAAGGTTTCATATCGATGGAATTTGATACCCGATTGCCCATCGGATTTGAACTTAATATTTATGAGAGGTTTAATTAGTGATTTGATCGCTAATTAACTCAATTTGATTGAGTAATTATTTTTGGATCAAGTCCAATTGAATTGGATTCAATTGGGTTTGACTCGATTAGGTTAAGAGTTGACCTAATCACCGAAGTGGTTTGGTCCCTGATTTGATCAGGGGTTGGGCTTAGTCAATTTTTGATTTGATTAAGATTTTATTAAGCCTAATTAAGCCTAATTTAGTTAGATTTAACTTAGTCTAATTGTGCTTAACCTATTTTGATTAGGTTGGCTCAATTAGGTTCAAACCACCTTGACTTTTCTCCCTGCGCCACCTCACTTCTTCTGCGCCCATTTGAATTCACGAGAAGCAACTTCTCATGAATTTTCTCTCATGCAGAAGGCATCCCACACTCTATATTTGTGCACCATATGGGTGGATAAAGATGGTTGGTTGGCCATTCAAATTCAAAAGAAAGTTTGAATTTGAATGAGCAACCAATTCCATGCGCCACCTCTTATCCTTTTGTGTGCCCCATGTTCTACACGAGAAAGTGTTTCTTGTATAAACTCTCCATGCAAAATGCCACTCCCCTTCTCTTCTCATGCCCAGAGTGGATATGGATGAGTTGGTTTGCATTTGAATTCAAATTCGATTTGAATTCAAATGTGCAACCACTTATCTTTATCCTCTCACGCGGATAAGACACATCTTGCATTGTTTTAAAAAGAGGAGAAAGGTGGGGCGTGCACACAATCTGATCTGAAAAAGAAAAGAGGGCATGAGGAAGGTTTTTGCATATTTTTTAAAAGTTTAAAACATTTCGAGAGGAAAGAAAGAAAGAGAGTGGGCGCAGGGTCTTCTGTGAGCACCCTAGGGTTTCAGCCTGGGGTTCGGGAAGTGAGAAAGTGAGCTACGAGTGTTATGAGCCCACCAAATTCAAGGAAGAGCATCATCAACCTCTCAAGCATATTTGCTGACAATCCAAAGTATCCGAAGAATCGGCAGATATCGATTAAAGGAGTTCGATCAGCATCGGCCGTCGAAAGGGCTCTACAACGAGCTAGCACTCGTGAGGAGCCGATCAGACTAGGAGCTTTGTGTGGACGATCCACAGAGGCCAGACACACTGTGTGGCTGCATTGTGATGATCAGATCCTTTCGATGGTGATCAGATTGCGGTGATCGATTACCCGCATAAAGATAATGTGTTATGAACACATAGTAGTAAATTGTTTACTGTTCAAATTTGAATTTTAAATTTAAATGCATGCATGCTATATATTATATTTAGATCCTAGTGTAGGATAAACACATGTTAATTAATTAAATTAATTAATAATTTTTACTATAAAATAATAATTTTGAAAAAAATTTAAAATTATCATTTTACCCCTGCACTCAAATTTCACTTCATTGAGATCTTGATGGTTCCAGGGAAGCTATTTGATAATAGAGCTTGATCCAATCAGGTCCATTATCAAATGATATTTGATCAAATCAAAATCTATTATCTAATAAGATTTGATTCAATCAAAATATATATTAAATAATTTTATATTCATGCATCCCTGAGATCAATTGGAATAAGCTTTGTTATTCAATAGGGCTGCATCTAATTAATCCAAATCCAATCTAATTGAATCCAATTCAATTAGATCTAATCCAAACTCTATTACTCAATCAAATTAAATCAATTAATAATCATATTATCAATTAATTATTTTTTTAATTTATTAACTATTAGTAAATAATTTATTACAATCTTTGCATAAGTTAATCATCAATTAAATTGATAATTAAATCTTTCAATAATTCATAATTGTTGATCAGCCATTTGATTAGACAAATACTTCTATGTGTGTGACTCCATAGGTTCGAATCTAAATCGGTAGCACAAGAATAATTCTTGTACTAATCGATGTAATCATCTAGCAATGGGATCCGACGTTTGGATAGGCCGAATGTATGCCTAGCAACACTCTAGAACCCATGTGGATATAGTTACTGTATAATTCATCTCTTTGACACTTGATGCTCAAAGATGACTAAGGATAAACTGTCAACCCAGAAAGAGTGGTCCACATTATGTCTCAATCTCAAAAATCTTGTGACTCCTCACTAGGACTACTTTGACCAAAATTTTGCTGAATTGAAATACAGTGATGCATCATCTTCAATTTTACTTGGAGCGGTCAATCTCATGTTGACTTACACTCAGACTTCACAAGTACTTGACTGTACCCAGAAACCTTCCATCATCGAATTAGAAATTTGGATAGTCCGGCACTATAGTGCAGTGAGTTGCTTGCAAGTCACTGAGATAGCCTCAGGTTCGAGGGACACATATACCCATATCCCATTAGAGCAACCCTTGAAAGTGATCACGCTCAGTAAAATATACTCCTACATATCACCTGTATATCATACCCATGTCACCACACGACTTGGTTAAGAGGATAACTAACTAATATGGTATACAACAACTTATACTTCATACAATTATTGTCCTTGTAACAATTGTATCATTTGGTCGCGAGCTGGATTTAAGAACCACATGATAAATCCTTCTTTATCATTTTGAAAGTAGTTCTATGGACTTCATCATAACAAATGAGTTCTATTTTAGAAAATATATTCTTTATGATGAATCTGTTAGATAATATTTATCATTTTATAATTCATATACTTATATAGAGTACAATCATCTACAACTTAGATGATTGGCTTTAGGACATATTTTTCAATATCACATCCATCATATGGATTATCCGCACCCAGATTTTACTAAATTGAAATACAGTGATGCATTATCTCTTATAATATGAAGGAGTCAATCCCATCTTGATCCACACATAGACTTCATAAGTACTTGACTGTACTCAGTAGCCTTCCATCACTATATTAAAAATACAGGTAGTCAGCACCAAAACACAATGAATTATTTGTAAGTCACTATGATGATCTCAGATCTGAGGGATATTTATGCTCATATACTTCGTGAGCTGCTCTTGACAGCAGAGCACTCAACAAATAAGTCACTCATTCAGTGATGATGTACCTCTATATCTCACCTGTATGCCATACCAGTGTCTCCACACTCTTTGGTTACGAGGACAACCAATCTATATGGCACACAATGACCTATATTTGATAAATATCATCATCTTTTAATGACATATCATTTGATCACGAACATGTTTAAGAACTACTCGATAAATCTTCTTTAATCGATTTTTATATAGTTCTAAGGACTTCATCACCACACATGAGTTCATATAAGAAAGATGTTCATCTTGTGATGAAAAATATCAAATAATTTTTATTAATTCATAATTCATATATAATTATAAACAGCACAATCATCTAAATAATTGACTTTAGGATACATTTTCTATCAACTCTCACCTGGACTAAAGCCAATCAATACAGTATCTAACACATATCTTCTATTTGTGTTCGTCGAACTTTTTGATTTCGAGGACTTTGGTAAATGGGTCAGCCAAGTTCTCCTTTCCATCAATCTTTTGAAGCTCGATGTCACCTCAATCTATAAGCTCCTAGACCAGATGGTAATGGTGCAGAATATGCTTGGTGCATTGATGGGACTTCAGTTTTTTCACTTGAGCTATGGCTGTGTGCTGTCACAGTCCAGCAAAACAGGACCATCAAGGGAGGATGTCACTCTAAGCTCACTGATGAACTTTCATAATCAAATATCTTTTTTCATAGCATCGAATATCATGATATATTCTACCTTGCAAGTTGAGTCGGCTGCAGTGTGCTGCTTAAAATTTTTTCAGCAGATTGCTTCTCTATTCAGGGTAAATACATAACTTGACACATTCTTGCTATCATCATGATCTGACTAGAAGCTAAAATCAGTATATCCCACAAATTTCAAGTCAGTGTCTCCATAGATAAGCCATTGATCCTTAGTATTTCTTAAACACTTAAGGATTGTCTTTACAATCTTCCAATAGTTCTCTTCTAGATCAGACTGGTACCTACTCACTACCTCTACTGAGTGTGCCACATCTAGCCTCATATATATCATGATATGCATGATAGATCCCACTACGGAAGCATATGGAATTCTACTCATACGCTCTCTTTCTTGTGGAGCTATCGAACAATCCTTCTTAAAAAGAGTAATTTCATGACCTATCGGAAGATAGCTTTTCTTAAAATTCTCTATGCTGAATTGTTCAGCATGGTGTCGATATACGTGAATTGAGACAATCTAAGCAGCCTCTTAGATCTATCTCTATAGATCTTCATCCCTAGGATAAAGGATGCTTCTCCCAAATCCTTCATGGAGAACTGTGAAGATAGCCAAAACTTTACACTTTGTAAAGTAGGAACGTCATTTTCTATTAACAGTATGTCATTCACATACAATACAAGGAAGATAACTATAGAACCATTAGCTAATTTATAAATACATGGTTCTTCTCTGTTCCTAACGAAGCCATACGTTTTGATCATCTTATCAAAATACATGTTCCAACTTCGAGATGCCTGCTTCAATCCATAAATGAAACTCTGAAGCTTGCACACCTTTAAGTTATCTATAGATGTGAATCCTTCAGGTTATATCATATACACCTCTCCTTCCAGCTCCTCATTAAGAAAAGTAATTTTGACATCCATTTGCCAGATCTCATAATCAAAGTGTATCACTATTGAAGCATAATTCGGATGGACTTGAGCATTGTCACAAGAGAAAATATCTTATCATAGTCAATACCATAACATTGATGATATCTTTTGGCAACCAAATGGGCTTTATAGGTCTCCAACTTTTCATCTACACCTCTTTTTTTTTTTAATATCCATTTACACCCTATGGGTTTAATTTCTTCAGGTGGATCAACAAGTATCCATACACTATTGATCTTTATGAATTTCATCTCAAATTTTATGGTCTCAAGTCATTTCTTAGAGTTGGATCTCTGTATAGCATCCATGTAGGTAATCGGATCCTCATCATTCTCATCGAGTTCAACAGGATCATCATCTCGGACCAAAAAATCATAGTATCTATCCAACTGATGTAGTACTCTATCGAATCTTCTTAAAGGTGCCTCAACAATAGACTCTAAATTTTATCTAGTCATATTTGATTCTATATTTCTATTTGTTTGTGCTGGTTCTTTTACCAATTGAACTTCATCAAGTTCAATCTTAGAGGCATCAGTTTCTTCACTAAGGAACTTCTTTTCTAAAAAGACTACCTTATTATTGATGAATAACTTTTGTTCTTCAATAAGATAGAAATAGTATCCTTTAGTTTTTTTTAGGTATCCCATAAAATAACACTTATCAGATCGTGATCCAAGCTTGTCAGTATGCAAATGTTCAACATAAGTCGGACAGCCCCAAATTCTAAGGTAAGAATTATCGGCCTACGGCCAATCAATATCTCATATGATGTTTTTGCGACTGATTTACTTGGAATCCTATTCAAAATATGACAAGCAGTCTTAAGAGCATCATCCGAAAAAGAGATCAACAGACTCGTTAAGTCCATTATGGATCGAACCAAATCCAACAGGATTCAATTTCTCCTTTCTGGGATGTCATTATGCTGTGGTGTCTTAGGAGGAGTCTATTATGAGAGAATCTCATTCTCTCCTAGATATGTCAAAAACTCATTGGAAAGATATTCACTTCTTCGATTTGACTGAAGAATTTTAATACTTTTTTCAATTTATTTTTCTACCTCATTACGAAATCATTTGAATATTTCAAATGATTCAGACTTATACTTCATAAGGTAGACGTACCCAAACCTCGATAGATCGTCAGTAAATGTAATGAAGTAATAATACCCTCCTTGGCTCCTATGTTTATAAGTCTACATACATCACTATATACTAGACCTAGAACATCACTAGCTCATTCATCCTTTCCAATAAAGGGTGACTTGATCATCTTTCCAAGAAGACAAGACTCACAACTCGGCAATGATTCACAATCATTGATATTGAGAATTTTCTCTTTAGTTAATCTATTTATTCTATTCTTATTTATATGATCGAGCCTACAATATCAAAGGTAGGCATCCGTGATATTATCTATTTTGGGATGTTTGTTCGATGTATATATTACACTAACAGATTGTGATAATGTGCAAACGTTATGTTTCAATTGTCCATGCATAATTGTGACACTATTCACAATGATACCATAGTAATTTTTCTTTATAAAAAAAATCATAACTATCCTTGGCCAAAAGGTCTATGAAAATAATATTTATAAGGAAAGATGGACAATAATGATAAGCATCTAAAATAATGGCATTTGAATTGAGAGCAAGCTGAATTTTTTCTATAGTTAGAATTGGAACAGCTCTTCTATCTCCAACATTCAGGAATCGTTCACTCTTCTCAAATTCTCTACTAACCTGAAAAATCTGCAATGAATTACAGATATGAATTGAACTTTCGATATCCAATACCCAGATAGTAGTATCACGATAGAGAAATTATAAGGTGTTATCATATAAGTACTTTATCCAGCAATCCTTTACTGATTTCTCTTCCTAGGCCTGTCTGTTTCTGTCTAACTCTAGTTTGCCTTAGATTGCTTAGGGTCACCATGATTTTTCTACACCTTGCATTTTCTTCCTCTCTTAGAAGATCGATGCCCTATTGAGGATAAATTCTCTAGTGTACCAAAGGACTTGTTCAACATTTGAAGTATCTCCTTTAGTTAAGCATTATGGAATTTACAACTAAATTCATCACTCATAGCAGGCCTCATTATGCAATGTACTGTCATACAGTCATTGAGCTACTTCTGATAAGTATCTCTAACTATCACATCAGCATTAGGAGCTAAAATTTTCGGTGCTGGATCCACAATTACATATAGGATCCTCTCATGCTCGAGAACTATTCTCAACTTTCGATACCATTTATCAAAATTGGATCCCATAAACTTGTCACTGTCCAACAGTGAGTGGAGCGATAAACTACTAGTCATCACTAAAAGAAAAATAAAAGATCTATTAGTATACGAATTATTTAATCCTAAAGATTTGGACTTTAGTCTAAAGATCCTTCCACTATTTTATACGAATTGGTAGCTTCTATCTCCAAGTCGAGGAATTACCTTAATTTCTTAGTGGATACTGTTGGTGCAAAAATCTACCTGCGTCGGAGAAGCTGGAGTCGAGGGAGTCGCAGTTGCCGTCGGGACCTGCAAAAGAAGTCTAAACCAGAGTTGGGGTTGCTCCAGCAAGACCCTCCGACGCTCAAGTCAGTTCTCTGTCTCAACAAGAATGGAGTGCTCGAACAGAAATTTCAACAGAGTTTTGGGATAGAAAATTAGAGCTTAGAGAATAACGTATCTGGGATCCCTCTTTTATAGGCGGAGGGGGTAACAGACTGATAGCGATGTTTGTAACCATCTGGCAGTGGGCTGCCCGGGGTCAGGAGGAGTTTGTTGCGAAGAGTAGTGGAGTGGAATCGTGGCCATCACCGGGACATGCCACGTGGAGTCTGTTGCGGGGAGTGGAGTGGCATCCGTTGTCGCGACTTGCCAGAGGGTGAAGGAACCGCACGGTATCTATCGCAGGAAGTGGAGCAGAATCATGGCCATTATTATGGTCTATCAGGGAGTGATGGAGCTGCACTGAATCCATCGCAGGAAGTGGAGCAGAGTCATGGCCATTACTGTGGCCTGCCAGGGAGTGATGGAGCCGCACAGAATCTGTTGCAGGAAGTGGAGCAGAGTCGTGGCCGTTACTGCGGCCTGCCAGGGGGTCCAGGTCTGTCGGTCAAAGTTCGGTTGGAGTCCTGTCTCCGTAGAAGCCCGAATGGGGATCATTTATTGAGGAGTCTCGGCCAAGGCCTGTCTGCAACAGAAATCTGAAAGGAATCCGTCCATAATGGAAGCTTGGGTGAAGGCTTACGGTGGGAATCCGGCACAGACCGCTCGTGGTAGAAGTTTGAAGTAGATCGTTAGCAGCGAAAACTCGGAGTGGGTCGCTTGCAATAGGAGCTCGAAGTCTGGCTTCCATAGGAGTCCGAACGAAGTCTTCCTTCAGTCGAAGTCGGGGATGAAGTCCAATTCTCGTAGGAATCCGGACGAAGTCCTCCTGCAATTGAAGTCGGGGGCGAAGTCGGACTCTCGTAGGAGTCCGGAGGAAGTCCTCCTGCAGCCAGAGTTGGGGATGAAGTCCGACTCCCGTAGGAGTCCAGATGAAGTCTTCCTGTAATTGAAGTCAGGGGCGAAGTCTGGCTCCCATAGGAGTCCGGACGAAGTCCTCCTGCAGCCGAAGTCGGGGATGAAGTCCAGCTCCCGTAGGAGTCCGGACGAAGCCCTCCCTGTAATTGAAGTCGGGAGCGAAGTCTGGCTCCCGTAGGAGTCCGGACGAAGTCCTCCTGCAGTCGGAGTCAGGGATGAAGTCTGGGTGAAGTCTACCTGCAATTGAAGTCGGGGGCGAAGTCCGGCTCCCGTAGGAGTCCGGACGAAGTCCTCCTGCAGCCAGAGTCGGGGATGAAGTCTGGCTCCCGTAGGAGTCCGGGTGAAGTCTACCTGCAATTGAAGTCGGGGGCGAAGTCCGACTCCTGTAGGAGTCCAGACAAAGTCCTCCTACAGCCGGAGTCGGGGATGAAGTCCGGCTCCCGTAGGAGTCCGGACGGAGTCTTCCTGCAATTGAAGTCGGGGGTGAAGTCCGGCTCCCGTAGGAGTCTGGACGAAGTCTTCCTGCAGCCAAAGTCGGGGATGAAGTCCGGCCCTCGTAGGAGTCTGGGCGAAGTCTTCTTGCAATTGACGTCGGGGGCGAAGTCTGGCTCCCGTAGGAGTCCGGGCGAAGTCTACCTGCAATTGAAGTCAGGGGCGAAGTCCGGCTCCCGTAGGAGTCCGGAAGAAGTCTAGAAAGTGGTCGATCATCGTGGAAACTTGGGTGGAGTCCGTCCGTCGTGAAGAATCCGGTCGACGCTGGTGGGGGCTTATCCATCGGCAAAACTTGGGAGTGTTGTGGAGGATCGGCCGTCAGAGCGGCTCGGAGAGATGTCGCCGAAGGTCGAAAGTCGGTAGAATCCCCGGAGGGTCATTCCTGTCACGAACTTTGGCTGGAGGGTATTTTATACCCAGCACCAGTCCCCCTACTTCCAAGTTCGAGTTTCGAATGAAAGAAGTACAGAGAAATTTTCACAGCCGAAGTTGTCCCCTTGAATCCCACGCACGATCGCCCTCAGATATTCTGGCATTTAATGCGCGCGTGCTGGAGTCTTTTTGAATCGGGGTGATCCGAAGGGACCTTTCGAAGTTTTCGCTGGTGCATTGGCCCAAGTACGGTGCAGTAATGGCTCTATCAGCTGTCAGCCGCTTTTAGCCGCCTGCGGTGGCGAGTGGGACACATGACGAGCGGGGGTCGGCCTGGGGAGATCCGCGATCATTATGGCGCCGGATCTCAAGGTCTATTTAAACCCATCTTTCCGCTTTCAGGAGTCTCATTCTGCCTGAGAGTTCTGTCGGTGACTGCCTTCTCTCCGAGAGGCTCTGACCCTCTTTGGCGTCCACCTTGGCCCTAAGCATTCTTTGAATCATCCATGTCCTCGCCCCTCTGCATCCTTCGGAGTGATCTAGGTTAGTCCCGGAACTTTCGTTTCTCTCCTTGCCATCTAGGTGCCCTTTCTCCTCCATTTTTCTTCTGCCGCATTCCTTTGGTTTGGTCCCCCGCAAACCTTTCATCTCTTGTCCCGCCCAATTTCTTCAGGATTTTTAGGGCCTTTGTTTGAAATGTCTTCCGGCACCTCCGCCTCTAGTGGTTCCAGAAGCTCGTCCGCCTCAGCCCCCCAGAACCCCCATAATGTAGACGAACCCACATCTGGGGCTGGGCCTCGCCCAATTTTTGCGTCGGGTGCCATTCCCTGTTCTCTGACTCCGGATGAACTCCTACTGATAAGGGTTCAGTATGGAGTTCCTCCGGAGTACGATCTGGAGCTTCCTGGTCCCGTCGATCGGGCTAGCACTCCTCCACCTTGCCGCTTCTGCCTGTATCAGGAGGCCTTCCGTGCTGGACTCCGACTTCTGCTTCTGCCCTTCGTCGTCGCCCTTTTCCATTTTTTAGACATTTCTTTAGCTTCAGTTGCGCCAAACTCCTTTAGATTTTTGATAGGGTTCCTCTCCCTTTGTCATGTAGTCGAAGTTCAGCCGTCTCTTTCTTTATTTAGGTATTTTTACATCTTCAAGTGCCACCCCTCGACGAAGGACTGGTGGTATTTCTTTCTCCAGTTTGGCAAGAAGGGGTTGCTGAAAGGTGCTCCCTCTTCAATCCACAACTGGAAGGGGAAGTACCTCTTCGTCCACTGCCCGACTTTGAGGCTGGGATTGCCCCCTTGGGGCTCTCTGAGGGACTCTATCCATCGGGCTCCTAGCCTGGGGGAGGACGACCTTCAAGCTGCCCGGAGGCTTCTTGGTTATTCGGCTCCTTCCCTTCCCAACCTTCTGAAGGAGCAGTTTTTGTTCAACATCGGCTTGAGTCCCCTGGATCCTGCAAGTATCCCATCTTTCCTTTCCTCTTCTTTTCTCCCGCTCTTCTTCTCTCTCTTTTTTTTTTTTGCGTGTCACTTCTTCCTTTTTCACCCCATCACTGATGATTTTTTTTTTTTTTGCATGTCACTTCTTCCTTTTTCACCCCATCACTGATGATTTTTTTTTTAGGAATGGATGCCGAAGCAGCACGGATGCTCGCCAGGGGCCTCAAGGCTCACAAAAGGAAAGGCGCCGTGGCCTCCGGATCGGCAAAGAAGGCCAGATTGGAGAAGATGAGCTCGGCCACGCCTGCCTAGGCAGCCTTCGCAGTCGACGTTCCTTCGGATGCCGAACCTCCGGCTCCCCGGGCCTCTTCAAGGAGTCCCCCCCACTAAGGTTCCCGTTTTGAGGGTCCGTTCAGCGGAGGCACCTGGGGTTGAGAGGGGGAGGAGAAGGAAGTCGGTGGCCCGTAGGGTGAGTAGCCGTCGGGCCGCCATCAAAGAATCCCACGATTCCGAAGAAGAGCTGGGGGAGAATCCCTTCAATGACAGGGACTTGATAAAGTGGCTGATCGACGGCTGCATCCTGCCTGAGGTCATCCAGAGGATTGATCGCACTGATTTCGAACAGCGGATTTGGGACTCCCTAGGATCTTTTCTTGAGGTAAACAGATTCATCTTCTCCCATCCCCTCACTTTTTTGTTTAATTAGCTTCTCAACCTTTGTTCTAATCTCCTAGCCGCCCTTGCAGATCGGGCACCAACTCCTTACCAATATCGAGGCGACGAACTAGGCGAGGAGGGATGCCATCCAGGCAGAGGAGAGTCGTCGGGCCAAAGTCGCTCGCCTCAAAGAAAAGGCAGCCAAGGTAGTTACCCTCCAAGAGGCCCTGGAGAAAAAAAAGCAGGCCCTGGAGAAAGAGAAGCAGACCTCGGAGGAGACGGTGAGGAAGGCGGAGGCCGAGGTCGCAAATTTGGTGGAGCAGATCTCGGTCCTGGTCTCGGAGGCCAGAGTTCTTGTAGTGGAGGAGTTCAAGGCCTCTGCGGAGATAAGGGACCTGAACGTCAAGTTCAGCTAGGTAGCATTCATCAAAGGATTCGAGCTCTGCCAGGAGAAGGTGGTCAGAAAATTTCTCAAGCTCGATCTCAGCTTCTTGGGCGAGGCGTCTGAAGATGAAGCCGGTCCCTCTCCCACTGCTACTGCCACCGCAGCCCCCTTTCCTGGGACACCGAGCTCCCCAACTCCTACTTCAGAGGTCTGAGACCTCCGACTTTGTATTTTTCTTTTATTGCAATTTTTCTTTTCCCTCTTGTCTTTAAGAAACATTCAATCAATAAAATTGAGTTTCTCCTTTCGGAGGGCTTCTCGACTCTGCTCCCCCTTTTTTTTTATTTTGCTTTATGCCATGAGATGCGCCTTGACGCTTTTATCTCCCGATGGCAGTATCCTGCCAAAGCGCTTCCCCTGCCACAGGGGATTTCGCTAAAGTCCGCGATCTAACGTCTGAAGAAGAAGGTTTATCATTTAACAAAAAGGTCAAAGAAGATGGATGGCGAGCTTCGCAGGTTGAGGGAGAGCCACTCTGAAGCCACCGCAGAGGCCACCCACTTCCGAAACCTCCACGTGAAGGGGATCATGGAGTACAGTCAGAGAAAGATGAACTTCGAGAAGGAGCTCGAGGAACACAAGAAGTGCTCCAGCGATCGATCTTGGGCTTAAGCTGCCAAGATCAGTTCTCTCAGAGTGGAGCTATCGGCTGCATAGGAGAGGATTAGCCAGTTGGAAGGAAGCTCATCCCGGCTTCCGACCCGGGCTGACTGCGACAGGGAATGGTCGAAGAAGGTCTCCGACCTTCAGCAACAGCTCCAGGATGCCAAGGCGAGCTATGATGCATACCGGGCCGGCTGGTGTAGGCAGGTGGATGAATACAGGGGGAAGCTCAGGATGGCGACCGACGAGCTTGCCCGCCTTCAAAGGCAGCTAGCTGAAGGGGCTCAGTCTGCTTCCGTTCGGGATTTCGATGAACTTCAATCCCTGAGAAAAACCGTAGAAGAACTATCTGTCGCTCTTGGGGAGGAGAAGATCAAACTGCAGCAATTGAAGATCCAGCTGGTGTACGAGCAGCGGGCAGTCAAGGATGCGGAGGCAGAATCTGAGGTCCTGAGAAAGAGGCATCGAGAGGCGAAGAATGAAAGTCAGCGACTTCATCGGAGATATATGGAGATGCTAATGAGAGAGAAGGAATTGAAAGGAGAAGTCGAAAGCTTAAGGCACTCCCTGATGAGGGTCGAAGTCGAAAGTCCGAGGTCGGGAGAAGCCGGGCCCCCTTAGGGCTTTTTTGTCTTTCATCCTCCTATGTGTCTTCTTTTGCCGCTTGTTTGTTTGTTGGTGTTGTTGCTTTTCTTTTTCTTTTTGATGCCGATGTCGTCTGGAGGTTCTTGGGCGTCGCCGCATCGGCTTGCTTTTCTTGTCATCTTTCTTCTTCTACCTCAAGGACTTTGTAATGCACATTTTGCCAATGAAATGAAAAGGTTTTTGTTACCCCTTTTACTCATGTGTCGAATTGTCATTTGCCGAGCTTCCTTCAGCTTTTGCATTGTCCGATATCGATGCCATTCGGAATTACCCGATCACCGTCGCATTGACCCATCCTTCTGTTTATGGCCGCTGATTTGTCCGGGACCACTCAGATTTGACACCTCCTTTTAGAGTTCAAGCTGGGAGGTCCGGGCTTATCGTCACCCTGAGGAGGCCGCCTTATCTCTGGCTCGTGTTGAGAGCTTTCTTGAAGGTCGAGAATTTTTATAAGAACCCCAATCCTTGCTGAGACGAGGTTCCTTGCATCTTTGATGTAATTTGTTTTTCATTCGTCGCTGATGCAGTCCGTCGCTTTCCTTTTTAACTCCCCTCCCCTTTTTCTTTTTCTTTTTCTGCGTGAGGGTTTTCCCTCTACTCTTGGTGGGGTTGCGGGAGTGTGAAGGGGTCGCTGGGAAGGTTCCCTTCTTCCTATCTGGTCTTAAATGATCAGATCTTGACTGGCGTCAGGATGGGGTTCTTCCCCTATTTTTGACATAATCAATTTTAGCTCAGGTTAGGATGAGGTCCTCCTCTTGTCACTAACAGGACTATGGGGGCGCATATGGGCACTACGGGGCCTCTCCCCCACCCGGTCTGAGTGTAACCGGGCCTTCGACTTTGCTCATGTTAGGGCGAGGTTCTCCTCCTGTCCCTAACATGGCTGTGGGGATGCATATGGGCACTGTTTGGCCTCTCTCCCCATCCGGTCTAAGGGTAACCGGGCCTTCGACTTTGCTCATGTTAGGGCGAGGTTCTCCTCCTGTCCCTAACATGGCTGTGGGGGCACATGTGGGTGTTGTTTGGTCTCTCCCCCCATCCGGTCTAAGGGTAACCGGGCCTTCGACTTTGCTCATGTTAGGGCGAGGTTCTCCTCCTGTCCCTAACATGGCTGTGGGGGCGCATATGGGCACTGTTTGGCCTCTCCCCCCATCCGGTCTAAGGGTAACTGGGCCTTCAACTTTGCTCATGTTAGGGCGAGGTTCTCCTCCTGTCCCTAACATGGCTGTGGGGGCACATATGGGTGCTATTTGGCCTCTCCCCCCATCCGGTCTAAGGGTAACCGGGCCTTCGACTTTGCTCATGTTAGGGCGAGGTTCTCCTCCTGTCCCTAACATGGTTGTGGGGGCACATGTGGGTGTTGTTTGGCCTCTCCCCCCATCCGGTCTAAGGGTAACCGGGCCTTCGACTTTGCTCATGTTAGGATGAGGTTCTCCTCCTGTCCCTAACATGGCTGTGGGGGCGCATATGGATGCTGTTTGGCCTCCCCCCCATTCGGTCTAAGGGTAACCGGACCTTTAACTTTGCTCAGTTAGGGCGAGGTTCTCCTCCTGTCCCTAACATGGCTGTGGGAGCGCATATGGGTACTGTTTGGCCTCTCCCCCCATCCGATCTAAGGGTAATCGGGCCTTCAACTTTGCCTACATTAGGGTTTATTTTTGTTGTCCGAAGGGGTCATCCCCTGTCGTTACAAGTCCGTGCCAAAAAAGAAAAGATGTGCAGATCTGAAAGGAATCTTGTTTTAAAGCGAGATCGTTCGCAATACATTTACAAGTTTTCAAACCCTAGGGCTGTGGAAGGTCTGCTTCCTGTCAAGGTCCTCCAGAGACGGAGTTGATGATCCCAATGGGAGGCCGATCTCTGGGCTGCTCTTCCCTCCTTGGCGGCTCAGGCTGCGGCAGGGCCCTTGGCCGATCTTCTCTACCCTCAGATCGGCGCCGAATGAACCTATCGAGTCAACCTTGTCGGATGAGCTCCTCGATCTTATCTCGGAGCTGGATGCATTCCTCCGTGTCGTGGCCGTGGTCATGATGGTAGAGGCAGAACTTGTTAGGATTGTGCTTCTCGGGGTGCGTGCGCATCCTCTCTAGCCTTGAGAGCTGCTCTCTGACCTCCATCAGCACCTGAATTTTCGATGCGTTGAGGGGGGCATAGCTGCAGAATCTTCCTGGGGGAGAGCCCCACCGGGTCCGGCACTCTGGGCTTCCCTGCCTGCATGCTCGGGGAGGAGTCTGAACGTGCTTGTGCCCGGGAGGAGTTCGAGAACATGGCTGAGCTTCTCTCAGCCCTTTTTTGACTGCAGGCTTACTCGAGTCTCCCACCTGCCGCTCTCTCGCGGTCTCCTCATCCTTCATTTTGAAGGCTTCTTCCGCTCGGGCATACCCTTCGGCCCGAGCCAACAGGTTAGCAAAATCCCTAGGGTACTTCTTTTCTAGGGAGAATAAAAGGTCGTTCTTCTGAAGGCCACCTTTCAGGGCGGCCATCGCTACCGATTGATCCAAGTTCCGGACCTCCAATGCAGCGACGTTAAAATGGTTGATGTAGGCCCGAATGGACTCCCCCTCCCTCTGCTTGATGTTGATGAGGGACTCCGAACCCTTCCAGGGACGTCGGCTGCTAATAAAATGAGCCACAAACTGGTGGCTCATCTAATCAAAAGAAAAGATGGTACCCGACTTCAGTGTCGAGTACCAGTTTCTCGCCGCTCTCTTCAAGGTGGATGGGAAGACTTAGCATAGAATGGCATCGAGCGCGCCATGAAGCAGCATCATCATCTGGAAGGCCTCCAGGTGGTCAACTGGGTCCGAAGTTTCGTCATAGCTTTCAAATTGTGGGAGCTTGAAGTTTGACGGGATCGGTTCCTGCATGATCATTTGAGAAAAGGGAGGGTCAGTACAAATATCCTCACTATAAGCGGGGGGAGCATGGCGGAGTTCTTCAATCCGTCGGTTCATCTCCTGGAGCCTCCGATCCAAGAAATCCTCTCGACTACGGGTCTCAAGGGTCCTCTGGCAGAATGGAGGTAGAGATCTTTCAGGGTGGAATCGTGATCTGACTGAGGGCTCTCCACCCTTGGATTTGTCTTCCCGAGAAAGATGGGGCGACTGGCCCAAGTGGCCCGTCCTACCGTCGGATTTTGGGGTTCTGGTGATGCTCTCTCCTGTCGCACTGATGCCTGCGGCTGCTGCTGCTGTTGTATAGCCTGCACAGCTTCAGTGAGGCCTTTGACCTACTACACCAGTAGGTCGAATTGCTCCATGCCAACCGTCGTTGCTGGAGGAGGGAGATGAGGCTGGAAAACTGGAGGTGAGGCCGGAGACTGAGATCTGGCCGTGAAGGCCGTGGATCGCCGCGTGGATGCCTTGCGGGGAGGCATCGGGCGAAAATCTAGTGGGGGAAGGAGGAGTGGACGTCGGAAAAGATGACTGGAGGCGGTCCCGTTGAGCGCTCCATTAAGAACAAGGGTATTGCGAAGACACAGCCCCCTTCCTCTAGCGCCAATCCTGTTGGTGCAAAAATCTGCCTGCGTCAGAGAAACTGGAGTCGAGGGAGTCGCGATCACCGTCGGAACCTGCAAAAGAAGTCTAAACCAGAGTTGGGGTTGCTCCGGCAAGACCCTCCGATGCTCAAGTCAGTTCTCTGCCTCAACAAGAATGGAGTGCTCGAACGAAAATTTCAGCAGAGTTTTAGGATAGAAAATTAGAGCTTAGAGAATAACATATCTGGGATCCCTCTTTTATAGGCGGAGGGGGCAACAGACTTATAGCGATGTTTGTAACCGTCTGGCAGTGGGCTGCCCGGGGTCAGGAGGAGTTTGTTGCGAAGAGTAGTGGAGTGGAATTGTGGCCATCATCGGGACATGCCATGTGGAGTCTGTTGCAGGGAGTGGAGTGGCGTCCATTGTCGTGACTTGCCAGAGGGTGGAGGAACCGTGCGGTATCCATCACAAAAAATGGAGCAGAATCGTGGCCATTATTGTGGTCTGCCAGGGAGTGATGGAGCTGCACTGAATCCATCGCAGGAAGTGGAGCAGAGTCATGGCTGTTACTGTGGCCTGCCAGGGAGTGATGGAGCCGCGCAGAATCTATTACAGGAAGTGGAGTAGAGTCGTGGCTGTTACTACGGCCTGCCAAGGGGTCCAGGTCTGTCGGCCGAAGTTTGGTTGGAGTCCTGTCTCCATAGAAGCTCGGATGGGGATCATTTGTCAAGGAGTCTCGGCCAAGGCCTGTCTGCAACAGAAATTCGAAAGGAATCCATCCATAATGGAAGCTTGGGCGAAGGCTTACGGTGGGAATCCGGCATGGACCGCTCGTGGTAGAAGTTTGAAGTAGATCGTTTGCAGTGGAAACTCGGAGTGGGTCGCTTATAGTAGGGGCTTGTAGTAGGAGCTCGGAGTCTGGCTCCCGTAGGAGTCCGGACGAAGTCTTCCTTCAGTCGAAGTCGGGGATGAAGTCCATTTCTCATAGGAGTCCGAACGAAGTCCTCCTGCAATTGAAGTCGGGGGTGAAGTCTGGCTCCCGTAGGAGTCCGGATGAAGTCCTCCTGCAGCCAGAGTCGGGGATGAAGTCCAGCTCCCGTAGGAGTCCGGACGAAGTCTTCCTGTAATTGAAGCTGGGAGCGAAGTCTGGCTCCCGTAGGAGTCCGGATGAAGTCCTCCTACAGCCAGAGTCGGGGATGAAGTCTGGCTCCCGTAGGAGTCCGGGTGAAGTCTACCTGCAATTGAAGTCGGGGACGAAGTCTGGCTCCTGTAGGAGTCCGGACGAAGTCCTCCTGCAGCCGGAGTCAGGGATGAAGTCCGGCTCCCGTAGGAGTCCGGGTGAAGTCTACCTGCAATTGAAGTCAGGGGCGAAGTCCGGCTCCCGCAGGAGTCCGGACGAAGTCCTCCTGCAGCCGGAGTCGGGGATGAAGTCCGGCTCCCATAGGAGTCCGGGTGAAGTCTACCTGCAATTGAAGTCAGGGGCAAAGTCTGGCTCCCGTAGGAGTCCAGACGAAGTCCTCCTGCAGCCGGAGTCGGGGATGAAGTCCAGTGCCCGTCGGAGTCCGGATGGAGTCTTCTTGCAATTGAAGTCGGGGGTGAAGTCCGGCTCCCGTAGGAGTCCGGATGAAGTCTTCCTGTTGCCAGAGTCGGGGATGAAGTCTGGCCCCCGTAGGAGTCCGGGCGAAGTCTTCCTGCAATTGACGTCGGGGGCGAAGTCCGGCTCTCATAGGAGTCCGGACGAAGTCCTCCTGCAGCCGGAGTCAGGGATGAAGTCCGGCTCCCGTAGGAGTCCGGGTGAAGTCTACTTGCAATTGAAGTCGGGGGCGAAGTCCGGCTCCCATAGGAGTCCGGATGATGTCCTCCTACAGCCGGAGTCAGGGATGAAGTCTGGCTCCCGTAGGAGTCCGGGCGAAGTCTAGAAAGTGGTCGATCATCATGGAAACTTGGGTGGAGTCCATCCATCACGAAGAATCCGGTCGACGCTGGTGGGGGCTTATCCGTCGGCAAAACTTGGGAGTGTTCCGGAGGCTCGGCCGCCAGAGCGGCTTGGAGAGATGTCGCCGAAGGTCGGAAGTCGGTAGAATCCCCGGAGGGTCATTCCTGTCGCGAACTTCAGTTGGAGGGTATTTTATACCCAACAGATACTATAATCCACACAAACTACATATAAGCCTAACTTTAGCCAGCCAATCCATATATATCTATGGATAGGTTCTTAACCAATTATTTCTCCAAACAACTTCTAATAATGATTTTGTCCTAGGTTACTTTTCAATTGGCTTTGGCCATCTCTGCAAGTCCTACTTAGGTCCAACCATTAGCATGACTAAACTTAAGAATCTAACTAATGAATGATCAGGCCTGACTTTGACCGACCAACCTGACCACCCACCAAAGAGACTCGACTAAATCATCATATTATGAATGATACTTCCAATAGCAGATAAACACCAGGTCTTTGGACCTCCAATGACTATCAGACTAATAGACCCATTATCACCCAACTTAATGGGAGGCTATGATCTAGGATCTAGTTATCCCCATAACTAACTCATTTTAAGAATCTAATAATTTAGAGAATTTGATTTAATGATTTAAGAGATAATTGACCAGCAAATCTTAAATTTTCTCACTAACTTCACCAAGTCATGAAAAAGATGAGATAAACTGATCCATTGAACTGGCAAGTCTAAATCTCCCACAAACTTCACCAAATCATGGAATTAGACTAGAGACAAGATAGTCGAAAAGGCATCTAATTCAGTCAAATTGATTTAATGATTTGAGAATAAGAGAAGAGATTAACCGGCAAGTCATAAATCCTCCCACTGACTTCACCAAGTCATGAAGAGGACAAGAGACAAGCCTGATTTAGAGATACCTAACTCAATCACACTGATTTACCTTAATGGTATAGGTCAGCTTGAATCAATTAGTAATCTAATCAAAACATAATCTACCGTATTGGTCAGGTAAGTGAGATCAATGGGAGGGTCTGCCTTAACTTGCCTTTGACACCATCAAAATGGCCAGGTAAGCAAACTATCAATTAAAAACCATCAATCATATTGCCAAGCAATATTGCCAAACTTACCTTAGACGCCAATTGATCGATTTGTTTCGATTTGGTCCACCAAAGGACTTGAGCTAAACCATTTAGCCACAATCAGGTCTGCATGATATGATCAAAAATATGGACTTGATCAAGCTACAACTATTGAGATTGATCTAAGAGAAATTTTGATTTAATCTAACTCAACTCTTGATTAGATTTAATCAATTTCTCTAATTGATTCATATTTATTTCTAATCCTAGGTCTCACCCAGTTAGAAGACCTGATTCATGCTAACCCATGGCCCATCATTTTATAAGGTGTCTTAATCATCTTTCGTTCTCAAATCTAGATTACTTAATTCTAAATTAAGTGTATGAAACCTGTGTTTCAGTTGTAGAACTATTCTACTAGGGTTTCAAGTAAAGCATGCATCATATGTCATGTAATTTTTAAATCTTAAAATCTAATTTTCATATCTTATGTTTAACAATTAAACATATGAAAATTTGATCTAAATTACTAATGTACATCACATGCATCATAGCATAATTTAGATCTCTACTGACTACATTATATGTAACCTATAATTCAGATCTTAAAATAATTTTCATATCTAAATTAATTTTATTAAAATTATAATAAATCATAAATCACTTTAGATCTAATCTAAATATATTCATAATTAAAATAATTTTAAATTTTTTTTTACTATTTTTTTATGAGACTTGATCACAGTGGTATCCCTGAAGGAAAAATCGCCTTTTTCCTGTGTAGGATCTTTCAGATTTCATCAAATCTGGGGTGGAATAAATTAAAATTTTTTTATCCTATGCTATTTCAGATCTAATATCTATTAGATCTAATTTTATTATCTAATATTTAAAATCTAAAATTAAATCTAAAAGTATGAGAAATATAGACATACCTCAAGGGTAATCTAATTACCCTGTAGATGATCGCAGCACTGCCTGAGGTTCTGATGTAGCCACGCAAGTGTCTGGCCTCTACTAGTATCTACTCAGGTAAGATATAGAATTTCTTCTCCTTGCAATTCTACACTCCAAAAATTAGATCAATATCTAATTTGGAAGTACTTCAGAACTCCTTCTGAAGTTGGAGCAATAGTCTGTCGAAGATGTCCTGCAGCCTTCTATTTCAGGCATCACCACGCCTTGTACCTTTGCCAGATGAATGTCCAACTTCTTGGACGTGAAGAGGGGAGAAAGGAGAGCAAGGAGGATGTAGAGAAGAGGGGAGGGGGTGGCAGCTAATAGATTTTTTGCATAAAACAATTTCTATCTCGAAACCCTAGGTGCAGCAGGGTTTATATAGATCCTGTATGCTGCGCAGTGCCATATCATTCGACCAATCAAAAAATTCCAATAAATTTTGAAAAAATTCTGATTGGTGGAGTGATATCATCTGATCACATCAGATAAGAATCTCCATGCTCTCTCCTATGTTGGCACCAACATTGGATAAGCACAAATAAGGTGGCGCCAAAGAGCCCAAGTTTATCAGGACTCTTTGGTTCTTATCCATTTGGGGTGCCCACTTAAATCCAATTGAGCTCACACCATAATCTGATTATGGTGCCCAATTTGAAGTGGTTTGGATATGTGGACACTCCACAAAAATCCTTCGATGAATCCTCTTTAGTTTAAGACCCATATGTCAACTTTTGACAGATGTCCTAAAATGAAATTGGCAGGTGCTAGAAATTAGCAGGTGTTGTCTTAAATTCATCTCATGAATTAAGACAAGCCTTTTCTAAGCTAGACAAGCTTCAATTAGACTAAGAAAAATCTTTCCAAGATTCTCTGGATGAGCCAGATCATATTTGACTCAGTAGAGACAGAAAAGATTACACGAGGAGAAAGTTAGGCTCAATCGAGTGCTAGCATGATTTTCTTGAACCTAATTAGATCTTATCCAAATCAATTGGGGTAGCCCAATTGATGACATCCAAACCCTAACCCTTATTTGTGTGACCCAGTTAGGTTCAATTCTGTATGGTAATGAGACATATCGTGATCTCATCATCGACATCATCGAAACTTCTTTCGATGGATCAGAACTCTTCTGATTCAGACAATTAAAATGATCGATCATCAAAATCATTCTAATTGCTCCCAAAATCCACCAGTGACACCTAGCAGTATATGGTGGCAACCTATCAGAACTGAAGATTAACCTCTTGGTGCAGCTACCTGTGTGATTGAGTTCCTCTATCATGAGTCCCGACTGAATTAGGGTTAAGGTGAACTCATCAAACCCAACATCAGTCATATGAATCAATCGATCGATCCGAGTCCGATGTGAAACCTAATGGAAAATTTTTTTTCATTATTTCACTCTGCCATGGCCATGGGCTTAAGGACTCAATCTTTCAATCATCATAGGACTACTCCTCTCATCTACCAAGGTTGATAGATCCCATTTGGTGCGATCTGGTTCCTACAATGGATATGCTACAGCCAATATACACCTCAGGATTTCGAATGGCTAGAAGATCGAGTTATGGTGTAGTCAAACTATAACACACTCAAGGTGAACCATCGATGCACCTCAGGTCAAAAAACTAGACACACAACTGCAGCATCGAGCTAGTCATCGACGAGAAGGTAGACTTTCTTATGACTGCTCGAGGTGGTCACGCTCAGTACTCTCATTCTCAATGAATATCTGTACTCTCACTCCGATGTCTTCACACCATAAACTCAAGACTCATCTACCCTAAGAAAGCGATCGTACACCAACCTTCCAAATCAATCACCATCCTCATGATGATCCTATGATCAGGAGCAGTTTATGAGTTAGTTATATAAATTCATGCCTTAAATTTTCAACTCTTAAAAATATGAATTTACATTTCCACTAACTCAAAGGATGTATCACAGACACAATGTACACAATGTGATAGAAGAATAACCCTTTTATTCATTTATAGTCAAAATTATAAATTTGCCCTTAGTTCTGTACAGGAATGTGTCAGCCGATCTGGCATCTAGGGCACACATCTAACAAACTCCCACTTGACCTAATGCCAATTGGCTACATATCTAAGTTCCATCTTCTCAAGGTGGGCTTCGATCTTCTGTTGGCCCAATGGCTTAGTCAGTGGGTCTGCCACATTATCTGTGGAGTCAACTCTCTTGACCTCGATATAACCCTTTTCGAGGTAATCACAGATCAGATGAAATTGCCGCTCGATGTGCTTGGACTTCTGGTGAGACTTTGGCTCCTTAGCTAGGGCTATGGCACCATTATTGTCGCAGTAAAAAGGGATGGCATCCGATGACATCACTCCAAGCTCTGCCGCAAATTTTTTGTTCCAAAATGCCTCCTTTGCAGCTTCCAATGCAGCAATATACTCTGTCTCCATGGTGGAATCTGCAATTACCGTTTGCTTGGAACTCTTCCAGCTAACTGCACCATCATTGCAAATGAACAGACTCCTAGATGTCGACTTTCGATCATCTATATCAGACATAAAGTCTGAGTCTGTAAATTTCTGAATCTGGAGTTCTCCATTCCCAAAGACTAGAAACATATCCTTAGTCCTTCTCAAGTACTTAAGGATACATTTCATAGAAGTCCAGTGCTCTTCGCCTGGATTCGACTGATATCTGCTTGTGACACTCACAGCATGGGCTATATCAAGTCGTGTACATAGCATGGCATACATGAGGCTCCCTATTGCCGAAGCATAAGGGATCTTGCTCATGCGTTCAATCTCCTTAGGTGTGCTAGGGCACATCTTCTTGGAGAGATGAATGCCATGTCTAAAAGGCAATAAACTTCTTTTGGAGTTATCCATGCTAAACTTTTTTAGCACCTCCTCTATGTATATCTTCTGTGAAAGTTCCAGCATCCTATTTGGTCTATCTCTATAGACCTTAATACCCAGTATAAAGGATGCCTCTCCTAGATCTTTCATAGAGAACTCCTTAGACAACCATACTTTGACTGAGGTCAACATGGGAATGTCATTCCCAATTAGGAGGATGTCATCCACGTACAATACGAGAAAGACAACTGCGCTCCCACTGACCTTTTTGAACACATATGGTTCCTCCTCATTCTTGATGAAACCAAACATTTTGATCACATCATTGAAATGAGTATTCTAACTCCGAGATGCTTGCTTAAGTCCATAAATAGACCTTTGCAGTTTGCAGACCTTGTAATCATCATCACTGGATGTGAAACCAAGTGGCTGTTCCATATAAATATCTTCCTCAAGATATCCATTTAAGAATACCATTTTTACATCCATCTGCCATATTTCATAATCGAAATAGGCTGCAACAGCAAGCAATGTGCGGATGGATTTTAGTATGGCTACGGACGAGAAGGTATCCTGATAGTCAATGCCTTCGCGCTGACTATAACCTTTCGCTACGAGCCTAGCCTTGAATGTCTCCACATTCCCATCTGCACCTATCTTTCTCTTGAAGATCCATTTACACCCAATAGGTACAATACCTTCAGGTGGATCTACCAAGGTCCAGACTTGGTTTGAGTGCATCGAGTCAATTTCTGATCTCATTGCCTCTAACCTTTCTCGGAGTCGATATCTGATATCGCCTCGTCATAGGTCTTGGGATCATCACCATGAATCCCATTTTTCATGAAGAATATTTTCTTTACATCCTCTTGTATGGTACCTAAGTACCTTTCAGGAGAACGAGAAACCCTAGTCGATCTACGAGGTGAAAGAGGTTGTGTTAGGACTGGTTCTGATTGATTAGGTTCCTCAGGTTCTTTAGCTCGTTGCTCTTGGGAGACATTCTTCTTGAGCTTAATTATTCTTCCGATACCACCATCTTGAATAAATTATTTTTCAAGAAAAATAGTATTTTGACTCACAATCACATTGTGGTTTTCCAGAATATAAAAATAATATCCTAATGACTCTTTAGGATATCCTATGAATCGAGCTTTAAAAGATTTGAACTCTAACTTGTCCATCTGCTGTCTTTTGACATGAGCCGGACAACCCCAAATTCTGAGATGATTCAGACTTGACTTCTTACCATGCCATATCTCATATGGTGTGGTAGGAACGGTTTTAGAGAAAACCCTATTCAATACATTAATTACTGTCATGAGACAATATCTCCAAAAAAAATTTGAAAGGTCTGTGAAGCTCATCATGGAACGGACCATATCTAATAGGGTCTGGTTTCTCCATTCTGAAACCCCGTTGAGTTGAGGCATTTCAGGTGGAGTCCATTGAGAGACTATACCCTTGTCCTTAAGATAGTCTAGGAATTCCTGACTAAGGTATTCACCTCCTTGATCTGATCGAAGAACCTTATGGGCTTTCCTGTTTATTTTTCTACCTCATGTTTGAATTTTTTGAACCTTTCAAAGGCTTCAGACTTGTGTTTCATTAGAAATACATATCCGTACCTAGATATATCATCGGTAAAGGTAATGAAGTAGACAAAGTTGCCTCTAGCCGGCACATCAAATGAGCCGCACACATCCGTATGTACTAGGGCAAGTAGGTCTGTGGCCCTTTCCCCATGTCCCATAAAAGGAAGCTTGGTCATTTTGCCTTGAAAGCATGATTCATAAACTGGATATGACTCGGAAGTCAACGAACTCAGTAGCCCAGATTTCTCCAATTTATTAACCCTGTCTTCCGCTATATGACCTAGCCTTAGGTGCCACAGATACTTATCATTTAGACTATCTCTAGACCTTTTAATTCCTATGGCATTCACATTTTGCTCAATATTAAAAATAGATACATCAACATGTAACTGATAGAGACCATTAATAACAAAATCATTTGCAACTTTATTATTTTCATAAAATATGTTACAATGGTCCTTATGAAAGCTAATCACATAGCCTTCTTGTGCTAAACATGAAATAGAAATCAAATTTCTGCTTGCTGCAGGCACATAATAACAGTCTCTTAAAACTAAATCTAATCCTAACGGTAATCGCAGAGGGTAGGTTCCTACGACCACAGCAGTAACTCTTGCTCCATTCCCGACACGTAGGATCATCTCCCCATCCCTCAGCCTCCTGCTCTCCTCAAGACCCTGCATAGAAGTACATAAATGAGAACTAGAACCAAAGTCAAGCACCCAACTGGATGCAGAAGAAATCGTAAGATTAGATTCGATAATGAGCATACCTCCAGAAGGACCATCCTTCTTGTTCTTCAGGGTGGTCAGGTACTGAGGACAGTTCCGCTTCCAATGGCCTTCTGACTGATAGTGGAAACACTTTCCCTTTTCAGAAGCCTTCTTCTTCGGTCCTGTCTTCTTATTCTTGCCATCCACCTTCTGCTTTTTCACGGACTTCTTTTTCTTTCCAAAAGACTTTCTCTTGGAAGAAGTCCGCTCCATAGTAAGAGCTGAGCCTTTTGAACCTTTCATTGAAAGCTCAGCCGTAACTAGCATATTCATTAACTCAACCAAGGTACATTGCATCTTATGCATATGGAAGTTCATGATGAACTGACCATATGCATCGGATAAGGACTGAAGGATCACATCAATCTAAAAATCCTTGTCTAAGATGATGCCAAGCTTCTCAAGCTCCTCAAGATCCTGGATCATTGTCAAACAATGATCTTGGACTGACTGCCCATCACGCATCTTGGCCTTAAAAAGTCTTTGACAAACTTGATACTTGGCCGTGCGACTCTGCTCACCAAACAACTCTTGTAGGTGAGCCAACATTTGGTGGGTAGTCAAAATATTTTCATGTTGGCACTGCAAATCATCAGACATTGCACCCAATATGTAGTACCTGGCTTTGTTATCATCATCCATCCACTTTTTCAGAGACACTCTCTGTTCAGCAGTCGAACATGCTGGCATGGCAGGTGGGTCCTGGTCCAAGACATGAGTCAATTTTTTGAAACCCAGAATAATTCTGTAGTTCCTCAACCAATCCTTAAAATTTGATCCAGTCAGTCTATGAGTGTCTAAAATTTTGGTCAGGGGGTTTGAGGCAGACATGTTTCTTGTAGAGAGTCAAAAGTTTCTAGTTAGATTTTATAATTAGACTCAATCAATTTGTTTAGGGTTTTTATTTTTAAATAAATTAGGCTCTCACTATTTTTTCAGATCCCTACACTCCCTTGGTAGAGATGTGAAAATCTCCATGATTAATGATTTTTAGTGGGTGGTGCAGTCTCACCGACTGGCTCATCACCTCACCTAACAGTTATTGGTGATGGGTCAACCGATGAGTGGACAACTCTTGTCCAATGATTCTCTAATCATGATGCACTCAAAACTTGATCTCTAATTTATTAAGTTCACCATATCCGGGATATTGCTCCAATCCTTAGTTAAGCCAAACCCACCATTTGCATGAACTAGATTCCTAATTGGGTCCCTCACCATATCCAGAATATTGAGCCCAACCCATCCTCTAATCCGTAGCATCCAATGCCTAATGGATATGGTTGCATCTTTCCGGTGCAACTGAGCCACTGTAACCAGTCGAGAACAATCAACCCCGAGAAGGGCCCGCACATCCACAATGGTGGAAGACCTAGACTTAATATTTTCTTAAGGAGATTTGATTTAGGTCTCTTTAAACTTGACTTGACATAGTCATAACAATTATGACTAACCTAGTGGCATGGGTCAGCTCGAATTGTTAGCCACCTCAAATCAGAACTAGGTCGACACATATGGCCAGGTAAGTGAGATCGGTGGGAGGGATATGCCATTAACTCGACAACAATGCATTCGAGTCGAGTAGCTCTCAATTAAAAACCAGTCGGTCGCATCTGTCCAACTTACCTTAGACACCAAATTATTAAACCAGAACTAATTGAGTTAGTCTACAATCCAGGCTCTAACCACTGAGCCAAATTAGGTCTTAACTTGATCGAGTCACATCTAAATGTGATTCGACCTTGACCCAGACTTAATCCTATTAGGCTGGTCAATTATTAGCTTTCATGATCTCACCTGACCAACTCTTGATTCGATTTGATCAACCGCTAGAACTAATTGAGCTACCCAAGCTCGAACCCAATCTTATGAAAATATCTTAGATCTGAAATTCTCAATTTTAGACCTAACTTAATTTCATAAGCTCAATACATTAATTAAGTTTGGGTTTATGAACAAAGCATGTAAAATAAATCCTAGGATTTCAGGATCTAGGATTTTGCAAAAAAGTAAGTTTTGATTTCTGATTAAGGATGAACGCGCGGTACCCCTACATGTCATATGAACACCCCATTGAATGAGAAGAGAGGGTCTTAAAACTCTACTTTATTCTTATGACCGAACGGCCATGAGGAACACCTTAATCAGAAATATAAATTTAACTACAAAACTAGTTAGATCTAAATTAACATATCACATATACAATTTAAGATCTAACTAATACATGCTTTGCATACATCTCATGCATCAAAAATCAATCTAATTAACATGCTTTCAGATCTGATACATCACATGTAATATCTGAAAATAAAATTTAAATTGAACTATTCAAAATAAAAATTATTCTAAACAAGTTACTAGAACAATTCTACAACTAGTCAGGCATGCAACAGATCAATTTTATGAAATAATTAAAATTTTATTTTCTATTTTCTGATCAAATTATAACAATTATAACATTAAAAAAAATAAAGAATAAATTATATTTAATTCATATTTTAATCTCATTAAAATATAAAACTTAAGACTATTCATGGATTCAATTAATCCTAGTCTAGTTATGCATCTCATGCATGTTAGATCTTCTTAGATTTAATTTTAAATATTTTGATTTTAGATTGTATCATATCTGATGTGACATCTAAAATCATTTGATATCAGATAAATTAAAATTAAAATTAGATCTAAAATAGATCTGAAATAGAGCCAACAACCTGGTTCTAATACCACTTGAAGGAAAAATCATCTTTTTCTTGTGTAGGATCTTCCAGATTTCATCAAATCTGGGGTGAAATAAATTAAAAATTTTTTATCCTACACTATTTTAAATCTAATGTCTATTAGATCTAATTTTATTATCTGATATTTAAAATTTAAAATTAAATCTAAAAGTATAAAAAATATAGATATACCTCAAGGGTAATCTAATTACCCTATAGATGATCGCAGCACTGCTTGAGATTCTGATATAGCCATGCAAGCATCTGGCCTCTATTAGTATCCACTCAAATAGGATCTAGAACATCTTCTCCTCATAATTCTATGCTCTAAAAATCAGATCAATATCTAATTTGGAAGTACTTCAAAACTCCTTCTGAAGTTGGAGCAATAGCCTATCGAAGATGTCCTGCAGCCTTCTGTTCCAGGCATCACCATGCCTTGTACCTTTGCCAGATGAATGTCCAACTTCTTGGATGTGAAGAGGGGAGAAAGGAGAGTAGGTAAGATATAGAGAAGAGGGTAGGGGGCAGCAGCTAATGGGTTTTTTGTATAAAACAAGTTCTATCTCAAAACCTTAGGTGCAGCAAGGTTTATATAGATCCTGTATGCTGCGCATTGCCACATCATTCAACCAATCAAAAAATTCCAATAAATTTTGGAAAAATTTTGATTGATGGAATGATATCATCTGATCACATCAGATAAGAATCTCCATGCTCTCTCCTATGTTGGCACCAACATTGGATAAGCACAAATAAGGTGGCGCCAAAGAGTCCAAGTTTATCAGGACTCTTTGGTTCTTATCCATTTGGGGCGCCCACTTAAATCCAATTGAGCTCATGCCATAATCTGATTATGGTGCCCAATTTGAAGTGGTTTGGATATGTGGACACTCCATAAAAATCCTCCAATAAATTCTCTTCAGTTTAAGACCCATATGACAACTTTTGATAGATGTCCTAAAATGAAATTGGCAGGTGCTAGAAATTAGCAGGTGTTGTCTTAAATTCATCTCATGAATTAAGACAAGCCTTTTCTGAGCTGGACAAGCTTCAATTAGATTGAGAGAAATCTTTCCAAGATTCTCTGAATGAGCCAGATCACATTTGGCTCAGTAGAGATAGAAAAGATTACATGAGGAGAAAGTTAGGCTCAATCGAGTGCTAGCACGATTTTCTTAAACCTAATTGGATCTTATCCAAATCAATTGGGGTAGCCCAATTGATGACATCTAGACCCTAATCCTTGTTTGTGTGATCCAGTTAGGTTCAATTCTGTATGGTAATGAGACATGTCGTGATCTCATCATCGACATCATCGAAACTCCTTTCGATGGACCAGAACTCTTCTGATTTAGACAATTAGAATGATCGACATCAAAATCATTCTAATTGCTCTCAAAATTTACCAATGATACCTAGCAGTATATGGTGGCAATCCATCAAAACTGAAGATGAACCTCTTGGTGCAGCTACCTGTGTGATTGAGTTCCTCTATCATGAGTCCCGATTGAATTAGGGTTAAGGTGAACTTGTCAAACCCAACATCAGTCATATGAATCAATCGATCGATCTGAGTCCGATGTAAAATCCAATGGAAAATTTTTTTCCATTATTTCACTCTGCCATGGCCATAGGCTTAAGGACTCGATCTTTCGATCATCATAGGACTACTCCTCTCATCTACCGAGGTTGATAGTCCATCTTGGTGCGATCTGGTTCCTTCAATGGATATGCTACAGCCAATATACACCTCAAAATTTTGAATGGCTAGAAGATCGAGTTATGATGTAGTCAAACTATAACACACTCAAGGTGAACCACCGATGCACCTCAGGTCAAAGAATTAGACACACAACTGCAGCATCGAGCTAGTCATCGACGAGAAGGTAGACTTCCTTATGACTGATCGAGGTGGTCACACTCAGTACTCTCGTTCTCAACGAATACCTATACTCTCGCTCCGGTGTCTCCACACTGTAGACTCAAGACTCATCTATCCTAAAGAAGCGATCGTATACCAACCTTTCGGATCAATCACCATCCTCGTGATGATCCTATGGTCAGGAGTAGTTTATAAGTTAGTTATGTAAATTCATGCCTTAAATTTTCAACTCTTAAAAATACAAATTTACATTCTCACTAACTTAAAGGATGTATCACAGATACAATGTACACAATGTGATAGAAGAATAATCCTTTTATTTATTTATAGTCAAAATTATAAATTTGCCCTTAGTTCTGTACAGAAATGTGTCAGCTGATCTGGCATCTAGGGCACACATCTAACAATCCCTACACATCATAAGAGAACTCGTCGAATGGACAAAAGAGAGACTCAATCCCTGCTATCTCTTATGATCGGACAGTCTGGTAATCATCTCAATTCGAGTATTAGGCTACTAAGATTTGAAATTTAATTTCAAAAATTAATTGTATGTACATATGCAATAATCAAAAATTCAAATGTATACTGAACATGATCATATCATGTATGTTATGTATCTAATCTAATTAGAACAAAGCATCATATTAATTTTAGATAAATATCATATAAATTTCAGATTTGAACCTACTTTTATACAGCATATAAAATACTTAAATTAGATCTACAATCTTACAGAAAAGTAATTCAAACATACATATGAATGCATAGAAATTAAAATTCTGGTTAGATCTGATTTTTTATGTAGAATTTTGCTTAAAATCAGATCTAAAAATCTGTCAAAACAGATTTAATTTAGATCTTGATTAAGTCTAACTTCTAACTCAAAAAATATCATAAAATTTTGATTAAAATATATTTAAAATAAATTTTAATTTGATTATTATTTTAATAAAAATTTATATCAAGAAAATTTTGTTATAACATATTTATAATAATCTTCAATCAACCATTGATTAAGTTCTTAAAATTTGATCAAAATTAGATCAAATAATTTTTAACTAATAGGTCTAAATTAGATGTAATATTCTACATAAAACTTTAACCATATATCTTATATAAAATATCAAAAAAAATTAACTATGCATAGTATGTATCAATCTTGCTCTGATACCAGTTGAAGGGAAAGTATCCGATCTGATCGGATCGTCAGGATGTGTTTTAAAATATTTTTCTATTCTAAAGCATATATAACAATTATAGATTACCTTGATCATAGTGGAATAGGGATCCAAATCTTTAGAAGAACTCGAATTCGATGCCTCGTGAGGTCTGAAAATACAGGCTCTCTACTTCACATGCACGCCAGGCTCTATAGGGAAGAGGGATGATCTCACAACTAGGGAGCACCTTAAATAAGATTCTTCATGCCAAAAATCAGTGCCTAGGATAAACCCATGCCAAGAAGAAAGCCCCTCCAATTTTTAGTCGAACCACCCTTCCTATCTCACAGTTACTTGAAAGTTTTTGTCACACAAATTCTTTTCTTCTCTTCTTTTTGCCGGTTGGTTGGGTCCCCCCTTAAATAGGTGAGGCATCCAAATCTGATTTAAAGTCTTAGGGAGTTAAGACTTCTTATCCAATAAGAAAATCCACTTAAGAAAGGAGATGTAAGAAAGAAAGGACTTCTCCTTTCTTCACGCATGAACCCTTTCACTGTGCGCACAATATAGGGTGGAAAAAATCAGCCCCATCCCTTCTTTGGTTGGCCACCTTATGAGAGAGAGTCTCAGGTACATGAGACTCTTTGGTTCTAAACTAAATGGATTCAGATTTGGCTCATTTTGGATCCGATTCGGATTCGAACCAGATTTGAAAAGCCTGTCAATTCTAATCTAATTAAGTTTTGATTCAAATCTAATTTAAATTTTTAATTTAATTCATTTTTAATTAAATCAGATCTAATCTGAAATTAATTAAGATATAAATTTGACTCTCTCATAAATCTCTTAGATCATTGATTAGATTAACATCATCTCCAAAATTAAATCCGAACCTCATGTCCAGTGCTAGCTAGACATAGTCAATTTGTTTAATTCCGTATGACCCTTAACTTAATTCTCAATTAAGCTAATCTATTCATTCAATCAAATCATATACTTTTTAATTAAACTTATAGATTTAGATCAATTCTTTTCTATGTTGTCTGATTTTGTGCATGACTCCATAGGTTCGAACACTAAGTCCGTAGCACAGGAACTATTTTCTGTACTAATTAAAGTTATCATCTAGCAATGATTTCTGACATCCAAATAGGTTGAATATATACAAAGTAATATTCAAGAACCAATGCATATGGTTACTTCATAATTCATCCCTTTGATCCTGAATGCTTAAGGATGATCTAAGGTTTAACTGTCAATCCTGAAAGAGTTATTCACATTATATTCCAACCATTCAAATCCATCACATGGATTATTCGGATCCAAAATTTACTAAATTGAAATACAATGATATATTATCTTCTATAATACAGAGGGATTAATCCCATCTTGGTCCACACACAGACTTCACAAGTACTTAACTGTACCTAGTAGTCTTTCGTCACTACATTAGAAATACAGGTAGTCTGGCACCAAAACACCGTGAGTTGTTTGCAAGTCACTATGGTGATCTCAGGTCTGAGGGGTACTTATGCCTTTACGCTTCATGAGCTGCTTTTGATAACAGAGTGTTCAGCAAGTGAGTTACTCATTCAGTGATGATGTATCCCTACATCTCACCTGTATGTCATATCAGTATCTCCATACTTCTTAGTTATGAGAACAACCAACCTATATGGCACACAATGACCTATACTCGATAAACATCATCCTCCTTTAATGACATATCATTTGATCATGAATATGTTTAAGAACTTTTTGATAAATCTTCATTTATTGATTTTCATATAATTCTAAAGACTTCATCATAACATATGAGTTCATATTAGAAACATGTTCACCTTGTGATGAAAAATATTAAATAATTTTTATTAATTCATAATTCATATTACAAAGAGCATAATCATCCAAATGATTGGCTTTAAGACATATTTTCTATCATCTAGATCAAATCAAATTGAGCCATAGGCTAATTTGAATTTGAATCTAAGTATAGTAGCCATTGGATGGTGCCATATAGCCTTGTGAGGCACCATAACCAAGAGTCCAAGCTTGGTTGGACTCTAGGCACGCAAGAAAGGTGGGCGTGCATGTTTGGGTGTGAGGAGAAGGAATGAGTCCTTGTATCTTGAGATTAAGATGCGTGTGGTAGCCCACATCATCCTTTATTCTCTGGCACACATCTCAAAAGTTGAGATGTTAATTTTTTGAATTTTATAAGGCATGAAAAATTGGAAAGAAATCATGGCATGCGGTAGTGTGCGAGATTGGACTCACGCGACTCTTCACGTTAAGGAGTCCTTCTACCATTCAAATATGATTTGACTGGGACACCACCTATCAGATTATATGCATTATTGGGTCTATTTTTAAATGAAAATTTATCTAAAATTTTTTAAGATTTATCTGATAGTCAAATGGATGCCAGATATGCCCCTTGCATGCGCATGCACGGTGATAAGAAAATAGTGCAAAGTGATGCAAAAAGAGTCCTTTTCCTTTAAGCAGAAGGAGGCACCACTTAACCTCTTATTTTATCATCTAAGATTAGATTCAAATCTTCTTACCACATGGCAAAATTAGGATTAATCTAAATGGAGATAGGATGCCAAAGCATCCCTTCTTTGAGCGCACGTGCGTAGGAGAGTTTTATTCGACGTATCAAGCTGAAGAGTCCTTCTACTTGAAGACTCTTAATTTTCTGATATGTAGATGTGATAGGGTGTTTGGTAAGGGCGTGCCTTTCTTTTAGGCATCTCTCGGACACCTATAAATAGCTGTGCATGCTAGGTGTTAGGATCAATTTAGAGTACTTTCCTATTTTGTCTCCCTTGTCTCTCCCTTCTTTCTTACAATCCTTTATCTTAGGACAAGGCTTTGATCTTTAAGACTGAGCCTAATCAGGTCCAGACAAAGGTGAAAAAGGTCCTAAAGGAAAAAATTCAGAAGTCCAGAGAAGATTTTGAGAGGATGGAGTCAGGTTCTTGGAGAAATTTGATCAGCATGAGGCTAGTCGAGTTCTAGGGGCTAAAACTTTTGAAGCAAAGGTGTAGGAGCACTGTTTTTGGATCAATTTTTGTGTGGATCACCATTAAAGGATGAACAATTGGGTGCCTCATTGAAATTAATCATCACCAAATCAAAATTTAACAGGTACACATCCCATTACTTCTTGATTATACATACTTTGATTAGTATTATCAAGGTATCCCGAGAATTAGGATTTCGATGCGCTAAGGTGTTTCGAATGAAAATTTTAAATACCTTGACCTTCTGCTGCACCATCAGAACCCAACAATCTAGATGCCATGATATTCTTTTTTTACTTGGATCTTTCTTTCTTACATGATCTTCTTCCACATTAGGATCTTGCCAAAAATTCAAAATTCAAATTTTAAAATGAAAGAGTGCGAATGATTTGGAAAGTGAGAGATCCTTATAATTTTCTTCATGATTGTGATCTTCTTTAGCATCCAAAGCCTCCTAGCTTCGGGCTCAACTAGAATAGTCCTCGAGGGTAGTTAACTAATCAAATTTGATCTGATCGATGTATGCCCAATCTAGAGAGGATTCGATTGACATTCAGCTGATCTGTGATGGTTGGGCCTGATTTGTATTTGGCTGTTCTGTGGATGATCGGATCCGATCGGTGTTGTGGCAATGTGATGAAATTTCTTCCATTGATTGCTCCTTTTCATAAATGGGCCTGATCTTTTCTCTAGCACCAATCTGTTGATGTAGAAATCTATCTCAAGATCAGATCAGCTAGAGTTGGACGGTGACGGCAGATCGACGACGGTCGAATGACGGTGACGGTAGGACTTGTAAGAAAAGTCTCTAACCAGAGGTGGCTCTGATGGGGACCCTCCGATGCTCAAGTCAAAAATCTAGCAACAGAAGGAAAGGAGTAAGAATGTAGGGAGAAAGGAGATTTCATACCTTAGGGCTCCCCTGTAGGCCCTTTTGTAGGTTAAAGTCATGAAACTGTTTGGAGAAATCATAGGACTGATTCAGATGCGACGTGATGAGACTCTTGGTTGAAATTGATAAGATAGTTATTGCACCTACCTTTTCTATTCTGGAGCCAACTAGATATTATGGCCATTTGAATTTTGAAAGAGAGCTCATTTGAATTTTGAAAGAGAGCCAAATAGGACCAGTTTCTTGCTGGGTCGGCTAGCATCAAGGATCAGTGAAGATGGATTGCTGAAGTAAAAAATTATAGTCATAGATCGGATCAATAGCCGAAGCAAATAAATCAAGAAAGTCTGACAGGGCCAGAGGTATCCTTGTAAGCTTCACATCTTCAACCAATACAAAATCATCCCCAACAAATTATATTTCGAACTATCTACAAGCATAATATTTTTAGTAAATGTAGAAGAGATGATTCTAATATTACCAAAAATCACTAATCCTCCAACTTTAACTTCAAAGATGATAAATTGAGATTCATCTCTCATTATGTACCTCGAGCATCTACTATCTAAGTATTATCTCCTCTTTGATTCATAGGATGCTAGATACACCTATAAAATAACCATTTGTGCAATTTTGGTACCCAAGCTTTCTTTGGTACTTTGAAATTAATAGATATAGTTCTTTTTGAAATCCAAATTATTTTAATCTTGTTGTTATTTAATTTTTAATAATCATATGAGTAAGCTTTATATTCTAATTTTTCATAACAATAACAAGAAACAATTGAAGATGCATTAGATATAGATTTAATAAAGAAGTTCTTCAAAAACTTTTACCTCTTATTGGAGTTAAAACCAAGTCCAGATTTGTTAAAAATAGCTCTTTGATTATTCAAAATCATATGCAACTTTTTAGAACTACAAGTAATTTTTTTAATAATAGATTTTAGTTATTTAACTTTATTTTTTAGATTTTGATTTTCTTTTAGCAAAGGATCTTTTTTCTTTTAGAAAATTTTTCTTTTCTTTAATCAAAACTTGGTTGCATTTTTTAAGTTCTTTGTTCTTGAAACCAAGTTTCTTAAATTCATCCAAAAGATTAGAAAATATATCATACAACTCATCAAATATAAATTCACATTCTGTTTCAGATATTACCTCTTCTTCTTATGCCATAAAGCACATGTTATTTACCTTTCATTCTTCTTTCTTTTTCTTACTTGGCTCTCCCTTAGTCAGAACTTTTTCTCTTCTTGCTTGCTTCTTCTTCATCTTCATCTTCAGAAAGCTTTTGAATTTTTTGGTGATTAATGATATGTCTTCATCTCCACCACTAGATTCTTCGACTTTCATACTATCTTCTTGATTTGAGGATTTCAAAGTACATATTCTCTCTCTTGTTATCGTCTTCTTCTTCTTGATTTACCATGGTTTGCTCATAGATCATAAGGGAACCCAAACGCTTGTCCAAAGATAACTAAGTTAGATCCTTTGCCACTTGAATTACTGTCGCTTTTGCTTCTCAAGTCAAAAAAATAGGATCGTTTCAGAACGAATTACCAGGGAGCATCTAAACATTTTCTATAATAATTCAACAAAAGTTTTCTTCTTTTATCTGATTTGCAGCAAAATAGGGATCAAATCCCCAAAGGATTCTAGATTCCTAAAGGATTCTGAATCCAAACCTTGCAAAGGTTTAAATGAATAAATTCTCTATTTCACACGCACGTCAAGCTTCGCAGGAAAGCAGAATGAAGCATCAGATTGTTGAACCTTCACAAGACAGTAAGGAGAGGATGGAGAGGATACTTGATGTAACGTCTCACACCCAAAAGAGGGACACTAAAGCTTCTTCATGTCGTGGAGAAGGAGGATGCCCCAACACCACACCAAGGGAGAGGGATCGATTCCCTCTCTAGCACGCCTCCTCTCTCTCTCTTTCTCACCTTAGTACATAATCTAATTATTATGCTTTGATAGTTAGAGGTCCTCTCTATTTATAGATAATTTTTCATGACCCATTAGACTAAGAATCTTAGTTTAAATCTGATTTAAATTAATCCTTTCCTTATCTAACAAGGAATCCTATTTGAGATAGGATAGGCGCCTAATGAGGTGCCCCCGTGCACCCACACCCGCACCCAAGTGTGGGGCAGCAACAATCAGCCCCTCACCCTCTCTTGATCAACCATCAGGAGAGAGAATCCTAGCAAAAGTAGACTCTAAGGATCCAATCTAAATATGGATCAATTTGAATCCAACCTGATTCGAATCAATTTCGAATAGGCTGTCAATCCCAAACTACTTAGGATTTAGAACCAAGTCTAACTTAGATTTTTTAACCCAATTAAGTCTAATTAAATCAGATCTAATCTAAAATTAATAAGTACTTAAATTCAATCTCTCATAGACTCTTTGAATCATAGATCAAATCTTGTTCATCTCCAAAATTGAACCTGAACCTCATATCTAGTGCTAGCTAGACATAGTCAACTATTTAATCCTGTATGATCCATAACTTAATTCTTAATCAAGTTAATCTATTTGTTCAATTTAATCATGTACTTCCAAATGGAACATATAGACTTAGGTCAATTCTTTTCTACATTGCTTGACTTTATGCATGACTCCATAGATTCGAACACTAAGCCGATAGCATAGGAACCATTTCCTGTATTAATCAAAATTACTATCTAGCAATAGTTTTCAACATCTGGATAGGTCAAATATTTATAAGATAATATTCAAAAATCTATGCATATGATTGTCGCATAATTTATCCCTTTGACCCTGAATACTTTGGGATGATTTAGGATTAAACTGTTAATCCTAAAGGATCATCCTTATTGTATTCCAACCTTTCAAATCTATTACATAAATTATCCTGGTCAAGATTTTACTAAATTAAAATATCGTGATGCATCAGTTCCTATAATCTGAAGATCTTGATCCACACACAGACTTCGTAAGTACTTGACTGTACCCAGTAGCCTTCCGTCACTATATTATAAATGCAGATAGTCCGACACCAAAACACAGTGAGTTGCTTGCAAGTCACTATAGTGATCTCAGATCTGAGGGACACTTATGTCCATACACATTTGCGAGCTGCTCTTCACAGCAAAGTACTCAGTAGGCGAGTCACTTGTTCGGTTATAATGTACACTTATATTTCATCTATATGCCATACTAGTATCTCCACACTCTTTGGTTAAGAGGATAACCAACCTATATGGCACACAACGATCTTCACTTGATAAATATCATCATCCTTTAATAACGTATCATTTGATCATGAATACCTTTAAGAACTATATGATAAATCCTTCTTTATCGATTACTTTATAGTTCTAAGGACTTCATCATAACATAAGAGTTCTAATAAGGAAGATGTAATTTTGTGATGAAAAATATTAAAATAATTTTTATTCATTGATAAATAATTCATATACATATTACTAAATAAGCATAATCATTCATATGATTGACTTTAGAATATATTTTTCAACAACTTCCACTTGAACTAAAGCCAATCGGGATAGTATCTTATATCCATCTTCCACTTATAATCATCGAACTCTTTGATCCCGAGAGCTTTACTAAAGGAGTCAACTATGTTCTCCTTTTCATTGATCTTCTAAAGCTCGACGTCACTTCGATCCATAATCTCACGTACAAGGTAATAGCGACAAAAAATATACTTGGTATGCTGGTGTAACTTTGGTTCTTTTGCTTGAGCTATGGCTCCAGTGCTGTCGCAGTACAGTAGAATAGGGCCATCAACAGATGGTGTAACTCTAAGCTCGATGATGAATTTTCATAACCACATCACTTTCTTTGCAGTATCAGATGCAACAATGTATTCTGCTTCGCATACAGAATCAGCCATAGTATGTTGCTTGGAACTCTTCCAGTATATTGCTCATTCATTTAAGTAAATACATAGCCCGACATTCTTCTGTTGTCATCATGATCTGACTAAAAATTAGAATTAGTATGTCCCACAAGTTTCAAGTCAGTAACTCCATAGATAAGCCATTGGTCCTTTGTATTTCTTAAATACTTAAGGATTGTCTTCACAACCTTCCAATAATTTTCATTTGGATCAGACTGATACCTACTCACTATTCTTAGTGAATAGACTACATTTGATCTCGTACATATCATGACATACATGATAGATTCCACTATCGAAGCATATGGATCTTACTCATACGCTCTCTCTCTTGAAAGATTGTTGGACAATCCTTCTTGGAGAGAGTAATCCCATGGTCTATCGAAAGATAGTCTTTCTTGAAATTTTTCATATTGAACCATTTCAATATGGTATCGATGTACGTAGATTGGGACAATTCAAGCAACCTTCTAAATCTATCTCTATAGATCTTCATCCCTAGGATGTAGGATGCTCCTCCCAAATTCTTCATGGAGAACTGTGATGAGTGCCACAACTTTACATTCTACAAAGTTGGAATGTCATTTTCTATTAGTGGTATGTCATCTACATATAGTACAAGAAAGATGACTACAGAATCGTTAGTCCATTTGTAGATACAAGATTTTTCTCCATTCTTAATGAAGCCATACATTTTGATCACCTTATCAAAATATATATTCCAACTCTTAGATGCCTGCTTAAGTCTATAGATGGACCTATTTAGTTTGCACACCTTAGATTTGTTTGTGGATGTGAATCCTTTAGGTTGTATCATATACACCTCTTCTTCCAGCTTCAAATTAAGGAAAGCAATTTTGACATCCAATTACTAGATCTCATAATCTAAGTGTGCTACTATTGCAAGCATAATCCAAATGAATTTGAGCATTGTCACAGGTGAGAACGTCTCGTCATAGTCAATACCATAATATTAACGATAATCTTTGGCAACTAGATGTGCTTTATAGGTCTCCACCTTCCCATTCGCTCCTCTTTTTTTTTTTTAAATCCACTTGCATGCTATAAGTTTTATCCCTTCGAACGGATCAACTAGTGTCCATACACTATTGATCTCCATGGACTCTATCTCGAATTTCATGACCTCAAACCACTTCTGAGAGTCGGACCTTTGCATAGCTTCCATATAGGTGATTGGATCCTCATCATTCTCATCAAGTTCAATAAGATCACCTTCTCGAACCAAAAAATCGTAGTATCTATCTAATTGATACGGTACTCTATCGGATCTCCTTAATGGTGCCTCTACAAGCTCCAAATTCGATGCTCCAATCAAATCCAATTCTATATGTGCCAGTTCCTCTACCTCATGAACTTCACCAAGCTCAATTTTGCTAGCATTAGTTTCTTCTCCAAAAAATTTTTTTTTCAAAAAAATTATCCTACTGCTGATGAACACTTTTTGTTCTTCAGTGAGATAAAAATAGTACCCTTTAGTTTCTTTTGGATATCCTATGAATAAGTATTTATCAAACTTTGGTTCAAGCTTATTTATCTTTAAATACTAAACATAAGCTGGACACCCCCAAATCTAGGTATAAGAACACCGACATACACCCCATCCATATCTCATATGGAGTTTTATCGATAGACTTACTCAAAATCTTATTAAGAATATAGTAGATAGTTTCAAGAGCGTATCTCCAAAAGGAGATTAATAGATTTACAAATCCTATCATGGATCGAACTATGTCTAACAGGGTTCAATTCCTCCTTTCAGACACCCCATTATGTTGTGGTATTTCAGGAGAGATCCACTATGAGAGAATCTCATTCTCTTATAGATATGTCAAAAAATCATTGGTAAGGTATTTACCATCTCGATCTGATCGAAGAATTTTAATACTCTTTCCAGTCTATTTTGCTACTTCATTATGAAATCATTTGGATATTTTAAATGATTCTGATTTGTGCTTCATAAGATGGACATACCCATATCTTGATAGATCGTCTGTAAATGTAATAAAGTAATAGTATCCTCCTCTGGTGCCTATATTTATGGGTTCACATACATCACTATTTATTAGACCTATGACATCACTAGCCCTTTTACCTTTTCCTTTAAAAGGTAACTTGATCATTTTATCAAGTAGATAGGATTCACATGTGGATAATGATTCATAATTATTAATTTCAAAGATACCTTCCTTGATCAACCTATTTATCTTATTCTTGTTCACATGACCTAGCCTGCAATGCCAAAGATAGGAATCGCTAATATTATCTATCCTAGGGTGTTTGTTCGATGTACATTACACCAATAGGCTATGATAATATATATACATTATGTTTTAATTATCCACACATAATTGTAGTATCATTCATAATGATATCATAAAAATCATCCTTTATTAAAAATTTAAAATCAAGTTTAGCCAAAAAACCTATGAGATGACACTCATCAAAAAAGAAAGACAATAATGATACTCATCTAACATGACACTATTAGACTCAAAAATAAACTGCATAGTTTTTAAAGTTAGAACTGGAACAAGACTTTCATCTTCAATATTCAGGAACCGCTCATCTTCTATAATTTTTTTACTGACCTACAGTTCCTATAATAAATTACAAATATTAATCAGACTTTCGATATCCAATACCCAGATAGTAGCATCACAAATAGAAAAATTACAAGGAGTTATCTTAAAAGTACCTTGCGAAGTAACTGATTATTTGTTTCTCTTATTCTTCGATCTGTTTGGATCAAGGAAAGCTATATATGCTGAATAACTTTTTTTCTAATGATCCAGCTTCTTACAAAAAAGGTATTCTATCTGGCTCTTATCGACTTTTGACTTTTTGCTTTGCTTTGGCATGGGATCGACGGTATAATTTTTTTGTACATTCTTCTTCTTCTTTCCTCTCTTAGAGGAACGACGACCAACAGATGAACCTCTCACTACATGCACTGGCTCCTTCTGGAGCTGATGGTCCTTTTCAAACATCTGCAGTAATCTTAGTAAACCATGGTAGTTCACTGTAGGTTTGGTCATCTATAATGACTCAAAAAAGATAGGTAGGATTTCGATAGCGAGTTTAGTATAGCATCCTTGCCTAACTATTCATGTAATATAAAGTCAAGTTTACGTAACTAGTCAATCTACTCGATCATGTACAATATATGATCAAAGACTGACGCCCCTTCTCGCATATGGGTATTGAAGACGATGCAGGAGATTTTATGTCTCTCTACATCCTCAGGGGTGCCGAACGACTCATTCAACATTTGAATCATATCCTTTGGCTGTGCATCTTCAAACTTATGGCTAAGTTCATCATTCATAGCTGCCCTCATAATGCAATGCACCATCATACAGTCACTGAACCACTTCAAATAAGTGTTTCTCATAGCACGGGATGCATTGACAGTAGATTCTTCAGGTAGTGGATCTATAAGCACGTACAGAATCCTCTCATACTTCAAGACGATCTTCAACTTCCAATACCAGCTATTGAAGTTGGGTCCAATAAGCTTATCATTGTCCAACAGTAAATGAAGCGATAGTGTATTGGCCATAGCTGAAAAGAAGAAACATAAATCTATTAGTATATGAATTATTTTAATCTTAAAGATATGGACTTTAGTTTAAAGATTCTCTCACTATTTTATATGAATTGGTAATCTCTACCTCTAATTTGAAAAATTACATTAAATTTTTAGTGGGTACTAGAATCCACACACACTGCATTCAGGCTCGAGTATGGCTCGATCAATCCTAGCACATCCATGGGTAGGTTCATAACCAATTATTTCTCCAAATAACTTTCAACACTTAGGTTTTGCCCAAGGCATCTCTTCAGCAGGCGTGTGGTGCCTCTACTAAAAATTTTGATTAGATCCAACCATTAACATGACTATACCAAGCACATCTAACAAACGAATGTCCAGATCCAAGTGTGGCTCGGCCAACCTGAGCATTGATCTGAAGGGCACAACTAGATGGTCACATGATGAATGATAATTTTAATATCTAATAGACATCAAGCGTGTGGCACCTCCAATACCTATTTAGAATATTAGACTCATTATCACACATCTTAATGGGAGGCTATGAACTAGTTATCCCTATAACTATATCATTTTAAGGACCTAATAATTTAGAGAATTTGATTTAATAATTTGAGAATAAGAGAAAAAATTGACCTGCAAGTAATAAATCCTTCAACTAACTTCATCAAGTCATGAAGTAGACTTTATACAAGCTGATCTAAAGATACCTAAATTAGTTATATTGATTTATCTTAATAGCATGGGTCAGCTCAAATCGATTAGTAATCTACTCAAAATACAATCTACCATGTTGGCTGGATAAGTGAGATTGGTGGGAGGGATATGCCATTAACTCACCATAGAACTATCTAGATGAGTAGCTCCCAATTAATAACCATCAATCAAAATTGCCAAACTTATCTTAGATACCAACTGGTTAATTAGTTTCGATTTGGTCCATCAAAATATTCGAGCTCAACCACTGAGTTATGATCATGATCCATTTAGTAAGGTCAAAAATATGGACTTAATCAAGCTTCAACTATTAAAGTTGATCTAGAGAAATTCTAACCTAATCAAATTCAACTCTTGATTATATTTAATCAATTTTTCTATTTAGTCCATATATATTTTTAATCCTAGGTCTAACCCAATAGGAGAATCTGATTCATGCTAATCCCTAGCCCATCGATTTATGTGGTGTCTTATAATTTTCAATTCTCAAATCTAGATCGTTTTAAAATTTAATTTCAAATTAAGTATGTGAAATGTGTGTTTCAGTTTGTTGTACTATTCTATTAAGATTTCAAGTGAAGCAAACCATATATTTTATATCATAAAAATTAATTTTTATATTTATGTTTAACAATTAAACAAGCATATTTATGATCTAAACTTCATATATACATCACATGCATTATGATACTTCTAGATCACTTCCAATTACATCCAATGTAACATGCTATTTAGATTTTAAAATAATTTTTATATCTAAATTTATCTTATTGTAATGAGTCAAAAATTATTTTAAATTTAATCTAAACTTATTTATGATCAAAATAATTTACAAGAATCAGTTTGCTATTCTTCTTCACGAAACAGGATCACAATGACACCCCTACACATCATAAGAGAACCCATCGAATAGATAAGAGAGGGATATCAATCCCTACTTTCTCTTATGATCGGATAGTTCGGTGATCTCATCAATCTAAGTACTGAGTTACTAAGATCTGAAATCTAATTTCAAATAAAATCACATCTACATGTAATTTGTCAAAACAAAACAAGCATGAACATGATATTAATCATATCAATCATGTTCTTTATCTAATCTAATCTAATTTAATGTATCATATGCATCATATCAGATCTAAAATTTAATTTATATAGATTATAAAATATTAAATTTAGATTTAAAATTATATAACAAAATAATTAAATGCATATATGAACATATAAAGATTAAATTTTTGGTTAGATCTATTTTGATATTATACAGATTTTTGATAGAAATCAGATCTGAAAATCTATCAAAATATATTCAATTCAAATCTCAAATAAATCTAACTTTTAATTAAAATAATAATAAAAAAATTCTATTAAAATTAATTTAAAATAGATTTTAAAAGATGTTGTTATTCCAACAAAAATCTGCAACAATAAAATTCTATTATAATAGATTTGTAACAAACCATAACTAACTATTGATTAGGATCATATAATCTAATCAAAATCAGATCATAAATTTTATTTAAATAGATCTAAAATTGATTTAATGTCTAACATAAAATCCTAATCAAATACCATAAGTAAATCTCAATCAAAAAATTTAGTTATACATCCATATATCAAAACCTGGTTCTGATACCAGATTGAAGAAAATAGGACCGTTTCAGAACAGATTGCCAAGGAGCATCTAAAAATTTTTTATAATAATTTAATTGAAGTTTTTTTCTTTTACCTGATTTACTATAGAATCAGGATTAAATTTTCAAATAATTCTGAATCCAAAACCTCATAAAAGTTTGAACGAACAAACCCTCTACTTCACACGCACGTCAGGCTTCGTAGAAAAGCAGGATGAAGCATCGGATTATTAAATCTTCGCAAGACAGCAAGGAGAGGATGGAGAGGATACTTGGTGTGATGCCTCACACCCAAAAGAGAGATGCCAAAGCTTCTTCACGCCATGGAGAAGGAGGATGCCCAAACACCACACCAAAGGAGAGGGACCGGTTCCCTCTCTAGCACGCCTCCTCTCTCTCTCTCTTTCTTACATTAGCACACAATCTAATTGTTATGTTTTGATAGATAGAGGTTCTCCCTATTTATAGATAATTTTTCATGACCTATTAGACTAGAAATCCTAATTCAAATCTGATTTGAATTAATCCTTTCCTTATTTAATAAGAAATCTTGTTTGAGATAGGATAGGTGCCTAATGAGTTGCCCCCATGCATCCACGCCCACATCCAAGTGTGGGGCGGTAACAACCAGCCTCCCACCCTCTCTTGGTCGACCATGAGGATAGAGAGTCCCAACAAAAATGGATTCCAAAGATCCAATCCAAATATGGGACAATTCGAATCCAATTCGAACCCGATTTGAATCAATTTTGAATAAGCTGTCCATCCCAAACTGTTTAGAATTTAAAACCAAATCTAACTTAGAATTTTTAATCCAATTAAGTCTAATTAAATTAGATCTAATCTAAAATTAATTAGTACTTAAATCTAATCTCTCATAGACTCTTTGGATCATAGATCAAACTTGTTCATCCACGGCATTGAACCTAAACCTCATGTCTAGTGCTAGCTAGACATAGTGAACTATTTAATCCCGTATGACCCATAACTTAATTCTCAATCAAGTTAATCAATTTATTCAATTAAATTACGTACTTCTAAATTGAACATATAGACTTAGATCAATTCTTTCCTACGTCGCTTGATTTTGTGCGTGACTCCATAGGTTCGAACACTAAATCGGTAGTATAAAATTTTTTTTCTACACTAATCAAAGTTGCCATCTAGCAATAGTTTTTAATATCTAGATAGGTTGAATATTTATAAGATAATATTCAAGAATCTATCCATATAGTTATCACATAATTGATCTCTTTGACCCTAAATGCTCTAGGATGATCTAGGGTTAAATTGTCAATCCTGAAGGACCATCCTCATTGTATTCCAACTTTTCAAATCCATCACATAGATTTGAAGAAACCAGATCTAGGATTTCAGGGTTAGATCTTGAAATTTTTTCAAGATCAGGCAACGGAAGACTAAAATAAATCAAAATTTATCTTATAAAATTAGAGAATCTCTAGATCAAGATCCTATTACATGATTATTATATAGCATTAAATCAAAAATTAAAATATAAAGAGCAAGAACTATATGTTGATCATATCAACATGTTTCTATACTACATCTAATGTATGTAAAATATAATAGATCAGATCTATTACCTTGCAAGTTAGACATTCTAACTTTGCTGATCCAGATTTGAGGATGATGTTGTGAGTCACACATGCATCCGACCTCTAAAAATCATCCATACGAGCTCATGAATCACGATCAGAAGTCCTGATCCAGGAAATCAGCACAGTATGCTAGTACTGTGCTGATCCTTCTTCGATGGTCGATCAAATACCTCCTTCTTCTTGATTTAGACTCTTCCAAAGATGAGAAGTAGGAGAAAGAGTTTTAGATGTGAGACACTCTCAGAAAACTCATAGATAGAGGAAGAAAAGAGGTGAACTCAACAATCCTAGAAGAAGACCCTCTTCTTCTTCTCTTTGCTCTAACCCAGACACTTAGTTTTGTGTCTATTATGTCTCCACATCCTAACACTCTTTCTCCCTAATTTTCTCACACTCCAAAGGTTTCTCAATGCTCTATAATTCATAAAAATTTTAAGAAGAAATTTATCTTAAATAAAGAGATATGAAGAATCCTTATCTAGGTCAAATACCTAGTCAAGGAAAATCCAAACAGGGCAAGACAAGGGGTGCCCAACTCATGGGCGCCCCCTCTTTCTTTTTTTGCCATGGACCACCAGCAAAGGGCACACAATATGTGCCATAAAAACCATAAAAATCTCAAAAAAAATCTGAGTAAAATCAGTGCAATAAGGAAAGAGTTTTGGTTTCCTAAAATTCTATCGCATAGAATTTGAAATCCAAACTAATTTCTACTTTGACTTGGTCCACAACCATATTCCATGTAAGAGAGAAAGAGTGAAAAGCTTTGGGCATACATGAAGGCCTGGGAGAGAAGGTTTTATCGCACAAAATAAGAGAGAGTGGGCATGGGGGCTAAGGTGGCGCAAGGTGGAATCCTAGTCTTACTAGGATTCAATCTATGACTTGTTCCAATTTGGTTCCTCAAATAAAATCAAACCAAAATCAAATAAACCGAATTAAAATAAGACTTAATCCAATTAAGAATCTAATTTAATCAGATTAATTAGATTTAAATCTGATTTAATTTTTTAATCGAATTAAAAATTAGGTTGATCCAAGTCCTAATTGAACTAGGACTAATTTTTCCTTGTACTTGGCTTATCTAATATGTTATGATCCAGGTGGTGTGCCCAAGGCCCAGGGGACCAAGGCTAAGGCCAATGTCTATCATTCATGAGGGCTTCATGGAGGCTCTAGGGCTAGTTGGGCCCTAGGTTGAAAGGCTGTGGGCCTTTCGGGTTCTTGAGGTCTAGGTTATGTGGGCCTCAAGGGACCAACTCTTTATGGACCCAGGATAGGTGAGATTAGGTCGAGTCATGGGTGTACATAGGCTTGGGTTAACTTAATCTCCCATAGAGTTGGTCAAGGGAGTTTTGGGTTTGGGTCACTTGACCCGGTGTTTATATATACATGTACTGTGTATAGGTTGGATTAAGCCAAGAAAATACAAGACTCTTTCTCTCAAGTCTCTCTCTCTCTCTCTTCTCCCTCTCTCTCCAGCAATTCTCCATGCCCCAAGAGCAAGAAACCCTAGGGTTTCTTGCCGCCAGTCCATAAAAGGAAAGAGAAGAAGGGGAGGCGCTAGCCCCTTCCCCCTTGCAGCCGCCTACCAGATCTGCTCTCTCCCTCTTGGAGGTGCCCAAATACTAGATCCAGGACCTAGAATCTCTTGAAAAGAGGTTGGTATAAGTCTCTCTCAGATCTGGAGTTGATCTGAGGTCGTTTGAGGTGCGGGTGAGATCTCCATCAACAGATCTACAAAAAGACTGCAGCAGGACAGATCTGTGAGGTCTGTCTCCATCTATCTTCTTCTCTATCTAGAATATCCTGATTCAAGATCTATAAATTGAAGGACCTCGATCCAGGTCTGATCTGGTTGGGTACCAGATCTTGGATTTTTTAGAGGTGGTTTCAAAGGCGTTCTTCATCTGGAACGAAAGGCTGATGAAGAAGACAGCAACCAGGCTGATTTCGTCAAGGGCCTTGGATCGTGTCCAGATGACTCTAGATCTATTTGTTGCTAGTTCTGCTGCACCCAAGGTCTGTGGGAGGAGCTGAGATTGTGTTCCAATAGTTAGTATCAGAGCCATGATGGTGCGGAAGCGGTTCCAAGCATGAGAAGTTAAAGATCCCAAGTGCTGAAAATTTTCAGCAAGGTACCATCAAGGTATATTCTATACTTCTTAATTTTATATTGCTTGTTTGGCTTGGATCTCATCATGGGCAGCAATATCAAGGTTGAGTTTGAGAAGTTTGATGACAAAAAAAAAAATTTCATGTGGAAAATCTGGGTGAAGGATCTTCTGGTGTAAGCAGATCTGGATCTGGCTTTGGATGAGAAGCCTGAGAGAATGACGGATAGACAATGGGCATCGTTGGAGAAGAAAGCATGCTCGGTGATCAGAGGATGTTTGGCAGATGCGGCATTGTATTCGATGCTAGAAGAAAAGACCCCGAAGGGCCTTTAGTCGAAGTTGCACACCATGTATATGGGGAAGAATATGTGCAACAAGCTGATGCTGAAGAAGAGGTTGTACAGTCTTCGGATGCAGGGGGGATCTGATGTGATTGGCCACATTCAGAGGTTCGACCAGTTGTGCATGGAGTTGATAAATATCGGGGTGAAGCTGGATGAGGAGGACAAGTCCCTGTTGCTTTTGTGTTCACTACCAGGATCATATGATTCTTTGGTGACTACACTGCTCTACGGCAAGGAGACTCTGGAATATGAGGACATGGTCTCGGTGCTGAGGTCTAATGAGCAGAGGAAAAAGTTGACCAGAGATCGGGCTCCCCAGGAGGGTTTGGCAGTAGGGGAGAGGACAGGTAGAGACAGAGGCAAAAGCAAGTCCAGGGGGTGGTCCAAATCCAGAAAGGGAAAGAAAGAGGTGAAATGCTTCAAGTGCAACGAGTTCGGGCATTTCAAGCGAGAATGTCCACTATGGAAGAGCAAGAAGGGAGAAAGAAGTGGCTCAGAATCAGTGAGTGCAGTTGCTGGGCAGCAGGTGGAGAATGATCTACTTGTGGTATCAGATGGTCACAGGCATTACACAGAGGAGTGGACACTAGACTCTGCATGCTCACATCACTACACACCACACAGGTCTTGGTTTGCGACATACACCAAGACAGATGAGGGATCAGTGACTCTAGGCAACAATCATCCTTGCAAGGTGGCTGGGATAGGAATAGTCAGGGTGAGGATGTTTGATGGGATTGTGAGGACATTGATAAATGTAAAGCACATCCCAAAGTTGGAAAAGAATCTGGTGTCACTAGGCTATTTGGAGCGCAGTGGATACAGCTTCAGCAGTAGGGCTAGAAGTGGAGTACTGAACATCTTCAATGAAGCTATGGTAGTGATGAGAGGCAGGAGGTTGGACAATAACCTCTATCGCATGGAGAGATCTATGGTGATCAGAGAGTCTGATGCAGCAGCTGCAGCACAGGACCATGAGGGGACTTACAAGATGTAGCACTACTGCCTAGGCCACATGGGTGATAAGGGGCTAAGGGAGTTGAGCAGGAGAGGACTCATCTCTGATCTGGAGGATGGTGCTACAGGGGAGATCTATGAGCCTTGCCAGATGGGAAAGCAGAGGAGAGTTCAATTCACCATCAGTACAGTCTGTAGTGCAGCCCCTCTGGAGTTAGTACACACGGATGTGTGGGGACCAGCCCCAGTTTTAGCCAGGAATGGGGCCAGATACTTCATGACGCTGATTGATGATTTCTCAAGGAAACTCTGGATTTACTTCATGAGAGAGAAGTCAGAGGTCTTCACCAAGTTCAAGATCTGGAAAGCTGAGGTGGAGAAGGAGCAAGGGAGGAGTGTGAAGTGTCTGAGGTCAGACAATAGCGGGGAGTACACCAGCAGAGAGTTCCAGAACTACTGTGAGGAGTGTGGGATTAGGAGACACTTCTCAGTTAGGGAGACTCCACAGTAGAATGGGGTGGTCGAGAGGATGAACAGAACACTTTTGGAAAAGGCACAATGCATGAGGCTGCAGGCAGGGCTTCCAAAGGAGTTCTGGGTTGACACAGTTGACGCAGTGGGTTACTTGGTCAATCGGTCACCTCACACCAGGTTGGATGGCAGGCTTCTAGAGGAGGTGTGGTCTGGGAGGACAGTTGGGCTGGGCCATCTACGGATATTTGGGTGCACGGCCTATGTGCACATTGGAGCTAGTGAGCGGAGCAAGCTAGATGCCAGATCACGCAAGACGGTGTTTCTAGGCTATCCACGAGGAGTCAAGGGATACAGGCTGTGGGATCCCTTGGAAAAGAAGGTCATCATTAGTCGGGATGTGACTTTTGATGAGGAGTCAGCCCTACGGAGGCGAGCAGGTATGGAGGAGCAGCAGGAGCAGGAGGAGGTCCAGTAGGGGGCTGCTGGATAGCTAACCTCTTTTATTTTGCCTCTTGTAGGTACTATGGGAGGACATGACATTCAGGTGGAGAACCTACCTAAGGTGTCTCCACAGGTGGAGAGGACTCAGATGGATGATCGAGGTGGAGAGGTCCAGTAGGAGCGAGCTGGACCGAAGACTGATATCGGTGTTGCCCTACACAAGCCCAAGAGGACCATCAGGAAACCAGACCGATATGGCTTCAAGGAGACGCTGTCATATGCCCTGGTGACAGCGAATGGAGACCCATATACGTATCAGGAGGCTATTGAGAGCCAGGATAGAGAGCGTTGAGTCTAGGCAATGTTCAAGGAGATGCAGTCTCTCCACCAGAATCAGACGTGGCGATTGGTGCAGTTGCCACAGGGGAAGAGACCCATTGGCTGCAAATGGGTCTACAGTCGCAAGGACAGAGTGGAGCTGGTTGAGGCCTTGGGACACCAAGGTGGAGATTGTTATGATCCAGGTGGTGTGCCTAAGGTCCAGGGGACCAAGGCTAAGGCCAAGGTCCATCATTCATGAGGGCTTCATGGAGGCTCTAGGGCTAGTTGGGCCCTAGGTTGAAAGGCTGAGGGCCTTTCGGGTACTTGAGGTCTAGGTTATGTGGGCCTCAAGGGACCAACTCTTTATGGGCCAGGTCTGGGCTTAGGATAGGTGAGATTAGGTCAAGTCATGGGTGTACATGAGCTTGGGTTAACCTAATCTCCCATAGAGTTGGTCAAGGGAGTTTTGGGTTTGGGTCACTTGACCCGGTGTTTATATATACATGTACTGTGTATAGGTTGGATTAAGCCAAGAAAATATAAGACTCTTTCTCCCAAGTCTCTCTCTCTCTTCTTCCTCTCTCTCCAGCAATTCTCCATGCCCCAGGAGCAAGAAACCCTAGGGTTTCTTGCCGCCAGTCCATAAAAGGAAAGAGAAGAAGGGGAGGCGCTAGCCCCTTCCCCCTTGCAACCGCCTACCAGATCTGCTCTCCCCCTCTTACAGGTGCCCAAACACCAGATTCAGGACCTGAAATCTCTTGAGAAGAGGTTTGTATAAGTCTCTCTTAGATCTGGAGTTGATCTGAGGTCGTTTGAGGTGCGGGTGAGATCTCCATCAACAGATCTACAAAAAGGCTGCAGCAGGATAGATCTGTGAGGTCTATCTCCATCTATCTTCTTCTCCATCTAGAATACCCCAATTTAAGATCTATGAATTGGAGGACCTCAATCCAAGTCTGATCTGGTTGGGTACTAGATCTTGGATTTTTTAGATGTGATTTCAAAGGCGTTCTTCATCTGGAACGAAAGACTGATGAAGAAGACAGCAACCAGGCTGATTTCGTCAAGGGCCTTGGATCGTGTCCAGAAGTCTCCAGATCTATTCGTTGCTGGTTTCGCTGCACCCAAGGTCCGTGGGAGGAGCCGGGATCGTGCTCCAACATAATAAACTAATTGAACTTGATCCAATCAAGCCCAAACTATATCTAATTAAATCATATTCAATTAGACTTAATCTCAGCCCATTAGCTTAATCAAATTAAGTTAATTAGCAATCAAATTGCTAATCGATCCTCCTACAATACTTGCATTAGATTAAATGTCAATCGTATTGATCATTTAACCCTAGAACGATTCTTAATCATTGATCAACTATCCGATTAGATCGTGAACTCTAATGTGTGTGACCTCATAGATCCGAATCTAAGTCGGTAGCATAGAAATAAATTTCTGAATCAATCAAAGTGACCATCTAGCAATGGTACCCGACAGTCGGATAGGTCGAATATGTAGAACAACATCCTTAGAACCCATATGGATATAGTTTCTATTGGTGCAGAATTTTGTCGAAGCTGGAGTTGCTGGAGTTGAGATGATCGCGATCGCCGTCGAAACCTGCAAGGGAAGTCTAAACCGGAGTTGGGGGTGCTCCGGCAAGATCCTCTGATACTCAAGTCAGTACTCTGCCTCAATAGAAATGGAGTGCTCGAGTGAGAATTTTAGCAAAGTTTTGGGATAAAGTTTAGAGCTTAGAGAAGAACATATCTGGGGGTCTCCTTTTTATAGATGGAGAGCATAACTGATTGACAGCGACATCTGTAACCGCCTGATAGTGGGCCGTTCAGAGCCGCGCTGAGTTTGTTACAGAGAGTAGTGGCATCAGGGGTCGTTCAGGGTCACGTGGAGTTTGTTATGGAGAATGGGGTGGTGTCTGTTGTCGCGATTTGCCAGAGAGTGGTGGAGCCACGTGAAATCCATTGCAGAGAGTGGAGTAGGGTAGTGGCCATTGTCATGACTTGTCAGAGAGTTTGGATCTGTCGGTTGGAGCTCGGTTGGGATATCTGATGGAGCGGAATGGCTCTCTATCCCATCGATCTAGGAGAAGCTCAGATGTTTTCGAGGCTGCTGATGAGTCTACTGTAGTCGGATGCTTCAGGCACTGATGCCACAGGCAGAAGTCATCTGCTGTAGAAGCTCAGATGGAGACTTTCCATTGGTGAAGTCTGGTAGGAGTCTGATTGCTAGAGAAGTCCATCTGGGATTCGCCTGATGTGGAAGCTCATCTGAAGATTATCCGTCAGAGAAGTCTGGTTTCATGAAGAGTCTGGCAGAGGGTCGGCCGACAGTGGACTTCGGATGGCATTGGAGAGATTCGACAGACATCGGAGGCGATCGGTCGTTGTAGAAATCCAGCTATCGAAGTCCATCCATCGTAGACGCTCGTCTGATATCCATCCGCTATGGAAGTTCCGACGGAGTCTGATTCTTGTAGAAGGCTGAAAGGAGATCACTTATTGTAGAAGTTTGGTTGAAGATCGATTATCGTGGGAGCTCGGAGTAGTGACCTGGCTGGTGGGTCTTGTCCCATTATAGAAGATCGATTATCGTGGGATTCGGCTACGAAGAAGCTCGGCTGAAGTCTACCTGTAATAGAAGTTCGAAAGAAATATGTTTACAGTAGAGGCTCGAATGAAATTTACTTACAATAGATATCCAGGGTAGACCGTCCGCTGTAGGAGTTCGGAGTAGATCGCTCGTAGTAGAAGTTCGAGATGGATCGCTTGTAGTAGAAGTTTGGCTCTCGCAGGAGCTCGGTGAGAATCCTGAAGGCGGTCGATCGCCGTAGAAACTTGGATGGAGTTTGATTACTGTAGAAATTTCATTGTCGAAGAAGCTCGGATATTGACGAAGTCCGGAAGAAGTTCAAAGAATAGTTAATCACTGTAGAAGGTCGGCTGATAGTGAGGCCCAGAGAGTCTTTGGAGCAGTCCGGTAGATGGATGGAGAAGCTCATTGTCAGACAAGTCCGGACGGTATTATGGAAGCTTGGACAGTCGAGGGGGTTCAGAGAGACGCCACACAAGGTCGGAAGCTGGAAAAGTCCTGGAAGGGTCGGTCCTTTACTAACTTCAGCTGGGGGTATTTTATATCCAACACCAGTCTCCCTACTTTCGAGTTCGGATTTCGAAAGAAGGAAGTATAGAGAAATTCTCACAGTCGAAGTTGTCCCCCCTCGATTTTTGCACTCGGTGGTTGTCAGATATTTTGGTGTTTGGCGTGCTGGTGCCGGAGTCTTTTCAAATCAAAGCGATCCGAAAAGATTTTTTCGAAATTCCCACTGGGGCGTGGCTCTAGGTACGGTGCAATAATGACTTTGTCAGCTGTCAGCCATTTTCGACAGCCTGTCATAGTGAGTGGGACACGCGACGAGTGTAGGTCGGCCAGAGGAGATCCGCGATCATAACTGCTCCGGGCCCTGTTGCCTATTTAAACATGTCTTCCTCCTTCAGAGGTTTCACTTTACCTGACAGAGTTCCTTGGTCCCCTCCTCTTCCCTGAGAGCTCCAGCCTCCTTTAGCATCCTTCTCGGCTTTAGGCATCCTCCAGATTGACTTCCATCGTCCTTGCCATCTTCCTGCACTCCTCGGGCCAACCTAGGTTAGTCCCGGAACTTCTTGCTATTTTTTTGTTCTTTCTTCTTCGTATTCCGTTCGTTTAGCTCCCTTGAGAGCTTGTTTGCTATTTTTCCCAATTTTTTTTCGGGATTTTTGTGGCTTCTATTTGATCCAAAATGTCTTCCGATATCTCCTCTTCCAGCGGTTCTAGGAGTTCATCAACTCCAATTTTCCAGAGTCCTTGTACCATAGATGGACCCGTAGTCGAGGCTGAACCTCATCTGGTCTTTGCACCGGACACCATCCCCAGCTCTTTGACTCCGGATGAACTCTCACTGATAAGGATTCAGTATGGGGTTCCTCCAGAGTACGAGCTGGAGCTTTCCGGGCCAACTGACCAGGCTAGCGCCCCTCCTCCCGACCGCTTCTGTCTGTACCAGAAAACTTTTCGTGCCAGACTTCGGCTTCCACTTCCGCCTTTTATCGTCATCCTCTTTCATTTTCTGAATATTTCTCTAGTCTCAGTAGCGCCGAACTCCTTTAGATTTTTGATAGGATTTCTTTCTCTTTGTAGTTTAGTTGAAGTTCAGCTGACTCTTTCTTTGTTTAGAAATTTTTACACCTTCAAGCCTCATCCCTCGACAAAGGACTGGTGGTACTTCTCCCCTCAGTTCGATAGAAAGAGGTTGCTGAAATGTGCCCCCTCTTCTATTCATAACTGGAAGGAGAGGTTCTTCTATTCCGATGCCCGACCTTGGAGCTAGGATTACCCCCTTCGGGCTCTCTGAGGGATTTCGTCTGTCGGGCTTCTAGCCTGGAAAGGGATGACCTCGAAGCCTCCAAAAAGCTCGAGGCCTATCAAGCCCCCCTCCTCTCCAAACTTCTGAAGGAATAACTTTTGTTCAACATCGGCCTGAGTCCTCTTAACCCTACCGGTATCATTTTTTTTTTGCTGCTTCTCCTTTCTCTTATTCCATCTCTGAGCCGTGTTGATCTTCTTTTATTACAGACATGGATGCAGGCGTGGCTCGGAGGTTAGCCCAGGATCTCAAGACCCACAAGAAAAAAGATGCCTCGACTTCGGAGTCAGTAAAGAAAGCCAGGACAGAAGGGACAAGCTCGGCCGTGCCAGTGCAGGTGGCCGTTGCCGTCGACGTCCCTTCTGACGTCAAACCCGAAGTCCCCTGAGCCCTTTCAAGGAGCCCCCCGGCCGAGGATCCCGCTCCAGAGGCCCATCCCGAGGGGGCACCCGGGGCCGAAGGGAGGAGGAGAAAGAAGACCCTGGCCCGAAAGAGCCGCAGTCGCAAGGCTGCCGTCGAGGGGGCCGGCAGTTCTGAGGAAGACCTGAGGGAAAATCTCTTCAACAATAGGGATTTAATAAAGAGGCTAGTCGAAGAGTGCATTCTGCCCGAGGTCATCCAGAGAATCATCCTTGTTGATCCCGAGCTGCGGGTCTGGGACTCTCTAGGATCTTTCCTTGAAGTAGGTTAACTCACTTTTTTTTTCTTCTTGCTTCTTTACTTGATTTATTCTTCAGCCTTTATATTGACTCCCCGACTTTTTTTGCAGATTGGGCACCAGCTTGTCGCCAATATCGAGG